>NC_143576.1:141401798-141701798 GCF_048544385.1 Mastigoproctus giganteus
ATCATGTTTTCTGTTACAAAAACAAACAGTTTTAAAATACGATCGGCAAATAAAAACGGCTTAGTTAATTTTGTTTTATTATATTGCATTTAACTGGTAATTTTTAAAGTCGAATTTCGGTATTTGTATAGTGGTTTGAGCAGTAATTATAGGAATAGCATTGAAATGCTAAAGATAAAAAAAACTTGAAATAAGAATACTTTCGGAATATGAAAGTTTAGAGTAATGTATTTTGGCAGCTGCGTAACATTTTTCATAAATATCATTAGCATAACTAAAACTGTAATTATTAGCTGTACTTGCACGAATTTCTTTGATAAGTACATTAGACATGACCATAGGCGCAGGCAGGAAAGGAGTAACGCGAAAGGAGTAACAGGAAAATATATCCCATTTTCTTCTTATTATTATAATACTTAAGATTATTTAAGTATTAAGGTTTTTGTGAACTGATATATATATATACACACACACACACACACACACATACACTGGTGTGCAAAATTTAAGGACCAGTCAGGTTTTCACCTATAGCTTCTCATAGGAGTGGTCTGGACATGAGAAAAGCTCTTCTTCAATGGAGCCTTTATCTCATGGCAGTTCCTAACCTCGTGTTGTTTGGCTTTACAAGAATGCAAAATCGGATGATCTGCGAGATTTCTTTTCCTTGGTCGGACTACTGTTTCAAAACTTCTGATGTCAACGTTTTCTCAGATCGTGTCAGTGAAATAAAAATTATTCTGGTGGGAATGGAATACTTTATTCCATACTCCACTTTAAAATATCGTCCTTTATCGAAACCTTGGTTTTCCAATAAAGGTACCAAGGCCGTTCAGGAGAAGAATTCTTCAGTTTCATTTTCTGCCTATGCGAAAGCTCGCAACAATTGTAAAGCAGTTATTAATCAGTCCAAACTAGATTTTGAACAGACTAAGAGTAGAAAGCTAGCTTCTTTCCCTAACGGTAGCCGAGCATTCTGTTCTCTTGCCAAAGCTATTGGCCGCAACTTTTGCCCATCTCTTCTCCCACCTCTGCCAAAACCAGATGGTTCTGTTGTCACTTTGGCCAAGGATAAAGCTGACCTACAAGCATCCCATTTTTCTTCCAACTCGTGTATTAATGATCTTGGTAAAACTCCTTACACCATTCCCAACATGCTCCATTCAATGCTGCCAGCTGTGTTCTTGCGTCAAAAGGATGTCAGAAGGATTTTGACGAATCTTGATGCTAAGAAAGCTCCAGGTCCTGATGGTATTTTTCCACGTGTTCTGAAAACCTGTGCTCCTGAACTTACTCCTGTTCTTTGCTGCCTTTTTTCACTTTCTCATTCCAAAGGTGTTTTTCCTTCTGCTTGGAAATTTGCTCATATCCAGCCAATTCCCAAAAAGGGTGACAAATACCTCCCATCCAATTATCGTCCCATTGCAATTACTTCTAATCTTTCTAAAGTAACGGAGAAGTCAATTAACCGCCAGCCAATTAACCGTCAATTAATTAAACCACCTTCCGTCTGATCAACGATCGCCAGTATGGATTCCGTCAATGTCGACCACTGGTGATATTCTGGGTTATGTTACCCATTTATGGACAAATTCAATGGAAAAGTTCAGTGAAACACAAGCAATTGCTCTAGACATCTCAAAGGCTTTAGATCGTGTTTGGCATAAAGGTCTTCTAAACAAGCTATCGTCTTATGGTCGACGCCTCCGTAGCCAGGTGGGCAGGAGCAGCAGTGCGTAGCACACGCTTCTTGATTAGACCGTAGTTCGAACCCCTGAACCACCAAATACGGAGGTTGCAGAAAGGTCAGGGAATGACCACGCACACCCCCGGAGCAATATGGCCCTTAGTTGCTAATGCTCTTAAAAACCAACAAACCATCTTATGGTTTGCCAACTGTTTTTTGTAATTGGTTCTCCAGTTTTCTCTCTGATCGCTCACTGAGAGTAATGGTAGATGGCCCTCTGTCTTCTAAGTTCTCCACTAATGCTTGTGTCCCCGAAGGTTCAGTTCTTTCCCCCACTCTTTTCCTCTTGTATATTAATGACTTTCTTCCATTGACTGAAAATCCTATCCGGAGTTTTGCTGATGACAGCACATTGCATTCCACTTTCCATTATGAGAAACCTTGCCCTGCTCAATCAGCTTCAACTTCTCTATTATCCTCTACCAAGTCCTTAAATGCCGATCTTCAGGAAATTCTCCAGTGGGGCAAAGACAACTTAGTTGATTTCAATCCTTCTAAAACTCAGTCTTGTCTTATATCTCGCAAAAAAGATTCTTCTGTTCCTCTGCTTATCTTTGGTGACACTCCGATTTCTTGGTAAGTTGATATATCTGTTTTGGGGATTACCCTGATTTCTAATCTCTCTTGGCACAATCACATTACAAATATTGCTTCCTCTGCATCTAAAAAGTTGGTTTTCTATTTCGCTCTCGCCGCGTTATGTTTCTACCAAACAGCTGTTCACTCTGTACAAATCGCAAATTCGCCCTACCATGGAACACTGTTCCTACATCTGGAGCGATGCCCCCAAAACCTCTCTCAGGCTTCTAGATTCTATTCAGAAGAGGGCAGTTAGATTAATTAATGACTCACTCTAACAGAGTCTCTCCACTCTCTGTCTCAAAGACGTACTGTTTCTGGCGCATGCCTTTTCTATAGATACTTCCATGGGCACTGTTCTGATTTGGCTTCTATAATTCCCGCTCACACTTTCAAAACAGTCCGAAACGTACCGCCACCAGACAACGTCCATTTACTGTCCAACTTCAAACTCACAGAACCAACTTTTCATCTTCCTCGTTTATTCATCCAACTGCCGTTTTCTGGAACAACCTTGCTATATGTCTTTCCTGAAAATTACAGTTTGAAGAAGTTCAAGTCTAATGTCAACAAATATCTTCTCTTATCTTCTCAACCTCCAACCCAAGCACGGTACGAAGTACTATAGGTTCTAATACCTCTCGTGTTTGGGGTGTTCATAAAAAAAAATAAAAATAAATACGAACAATGTCCTCACTTTTCAAAAGCATATCACAGCTGCAGTGCTATGGGGTGTGGCATTATCATCCATAAACACGTACTCGGGGCCAATGACACCTCAGGACAGACGGACATGGGGAAGGGTTACCTCAGTACAATAGCGTGCACCGATTACAGTACCGTCTTACAGTATCTGGAGTTGTGTACGTCCATCCAAGTTACCGCCTCCCCAGACGAGAACACCTGGACCGCCATATCAATCCCTTTCATTGATATTTGCGGGGTGATACCTGTGCCAACCTCTCGCCAGATTAGCTGACGTCCAGAATCGCTGCTGAGGCTGAATCTACTCTCATCAGTAAAGAGTACCTTAAGTAAAGATTTTGTGGTTGTAACCTTTAGAAATAGTGGTGGTCCTTTGTTTTATACACTAGTGTATAATACAATTTTAATGTTTGTAGTGGACGTTTTGATAACATAAAAAACATTTTTTTATTGCAAAAACAGTTTCTGAGTTATAGACTCTAACTTTGTTTTTTTAAATACAATCGGTATGTCCGGATTTCGGGCAGCACCGATCATAAACATGTGAGCCTTACCCGTTCAGGATCGATTCAGGACCTGAAAAAAGTGAAGGAAAAAAATTAATATGAACATATAATCGATTCTGAATTGTTACAGAACTGTGGCTGTGGAATTAAAAAAAAAATGGTTAAGGAATTTTCAATGGTAACAAAAAATAAGCAAACATGAATATAGTATGAATAAGCACTTTACTAGGTATCCGTCGGCTTATTCTCATTTAGGGCCAATGTCCGAATTGAAAAGGGACTTCAAGCTGGAGAGGGAAAGACTTCTATTATTATTTTTTATTTTTCATTTTGTGTTTGTAAATATTTATTAACGAACTCAATGAACTGAAAATATTCTTCACATACATATAGTATGGATTTTTTTTTGTTTTATGTCCAGCCATTAAAAATTTTATACAGTATTGCGAAGATTGACAGCCTTTCCTAATACATCACCTCTACCTTACCTTTAGGTGGAATAAGTCGGCTGTAAAAGTGCTACACTTGAGGAAACATATTTTACTGAGGTATTTGGCTTATATTAATGATGAAAAATTCTCGAGAATAATATTTCGAAGAATTTTCTAAGAATATATCTCATTTTGGGATATACTATATTCTTAGAGCATTTTTCTAAACGCCGATACAGCCTTAAGAAAATGAACCGTATTTAACATACGACAGCTTCTGCAGCAGTTTAAAGTGTTATGGTATATAAATTGTTATAAGATAATAATACTCTACAGTAAATAAATTTATGCTAATAAACTAAGTAATGAATGAATCATTTACTCGACATAAAAAGCACGAGTAGCCGACCGGTCAAGTTAAGTTAATGCACAGTGTTTGAAGCCACGTTATACGCAAAACGGCAATATTCTTGCCGACTCCTATGTGACTCTCCAGAGTATAATTAGAAACCCTATTTAATATGATAATAAATACTCCTCTAAGTTATATTTTTCTGCGTTGGGTAAGTTTTAGTCATGCAGCTTTGAATAAATAACGCTTCCCTAGTAGAGACAAGCTTGGGCTTGAACTCATGTATAATTACAAATATCGTTTTTAATCGATTGATATCATGATTAAGGCGATTACGTTATTCATTAAAAACTGAAAGGCACTACTGTGACCTGTTCAAGCTCACTGGCCCTTCATTAGCCAACAGTTGGCTATCTATTGCCTAATTGGCTATCAATTACCAACTGTGTTGAACAATATATTTAATCTAAACGAGTGGCCGTGCGGAGTGCGGAAGAAAACTTCTTCCACACACCGCTTGAAAAACGATTGAAAACGTACAAAAGTTACTTGAATAGTATACCCCTAGTAAGCAGTTTTATTGTCCCATTGCCATAATAAAGTAAAGGAACGGGCTGTATTTCAACGAAGGGTTGAAATAATATGATAATAAACCTATTTCGTTACCTAATTGCTTCAGTGGTCCAGCACAGCTTAGTATTAAATATTTATGAGTATTCGTAGCTCTCATTACGTTTGCAATCGGGATATACTTTTATTTTTGCCCTCCTATTCGATTTACTAATATTTTTCATTTTTGTGTATGCACACATGTAGAATTAGCATCACCGGGAGAGACCTGGGGGAGGGAGAGGGATAGTAAAAGTAGCTCTAAAAGTTTTTCACATAAAATAGACATTTTTCAGATCACTCGTACTTCGTAACAAAAAGAGTAATTTGTTAAATTTAAAAATACTACAAGCACTCTTTGATGGCTATTGGATAGTTCCAGTTTCGAGCGTTATCAACGCCATAATTTAAAATAGAGGACAGACAGGATGTGGTCCTCTTTAAAATAGAGGACAGGATACTGTACTGGGTAATACAGAAGCATCATTTTAAAACTCAACGAACGCAAAGTTCGCAAAAACGGAATCGTTATAATAACATCTCATATTGTGAAGTTCTTCACGAGTTACATAGTCATGCACTTTCAAATAAATAACGCTTCCGCAGTAGAGAAGATTACCGTTTATTGTCAGTTTTGAGTGCCATCACACAGACGGCACCGTTTCAGGAATTATCATTCCTTCATCGGTGAGCGCGTAGGCACCCAAATTTTATGAATTGTCATTCCCGAATGTCTACTCCTACAAATCTAAATAGTTTGAAGTTTTGATATTTTTTAAAAGAAGAGAAAAGCACATCAAAATGAAAAAAAAAAAAAAAAAAAAAATCAAGAAGGTTTAGTAATGAATGACCATTCCAAGAAGTTTAGTTATATTAAATGGAAGATAATGTCTTAACGGCGTATCGCTCAATGCCCATGGTCTGCCCGGATGCTTAAGTATTTTTTGGCATGGAATCTCATGAAAAATGAACAGCTTGCATAACGCATGCCACGGCGGAATATTTGCAACATCATAATCCCACCCTCACAGACGTGCATAGGCGTTGACATACATGTGATCGATTGCCTTGTGGGGGCTGGCACTTCCGGGTCTGTACAGGATAGCGCTTTGTTTTTCTTATTTCGATGCAAGATGCGCCTTTCATGTTGTTGATTCCTTTGCACAGTGTATTCAGCTATCTAGCAATCGGCCCCGAGTGCCAAGCGATATTTTGTGCGATACATAGTGT
Organism: Mastigoproctus giganteus; assembly: GCF_048544385.1. NCBI lineage: Eukaryota > Metazoa > Arthropoda > Arachnida > Uropygi > Thelyphonidae > Mastigoproctus > Mastigoproctus giganteus. The sequence goes on from NC_143576.1 coordinate 141,407,958, forward strand.
TCTTTCTCAGCGGATTAGTTATATTTATTTTCCAGTGTCTCTATTCTTCTTGTTTTTCGTAAGTGATTCTTTACTTAAAAGCTTTGAAGTAGAATCCAGAAAGGAAATACACCTTTCTTTCCTTGTATATATATATATATATATATATATATATATAATCCGTACTAACCTAACTCTCTAAACCGCTTGGTCACTGGTGGCACCGCTCCTGCCTCCATGTGGCGGGGCTGGTAACCTGGGAGAAGAAAAACTCTCTCCCGGGGCAATAAATAGACATAAATAGACATGCCACTTACGGATCTCATGATCTAGATCTCTCAAACAGAGAAGACTTAAATGCAGGTAATGCAAAACGGCAGAAAAAAGAAGGAACAGAACCCCTGCTCCTCTTTTTTTGATACTGCATTCTTTAACTGATAATCCATTGAGTAAGCTCTCCCCATTCTTAATACAGAAATGTCTTGAAAATGCGGCGGGCCTAACAAAAATGGTTCGAAGATTAAAATCCGGAGACCTTTTAGTAGAGATGAATGAGTATAAGCACTCGGAAAAACTATTAAAAATATCGACTTTTGGTGGAATACCCACAAAGGTTACCCCGCATGCCACCTTAAACTCCTCTAAAGGGGTAATAGCCGAGTGGGATCTCCTTAATGTATCTGAGGAGGAGATCGTTCAGGAATTAGGCGATCAAAATGTAATAAATGCCAAAAGGATAGTCATTAAGAAAGATGGGGTTCTTACTCCTATTCGAACGGTCATTCTTACATTTAACACACCAATTTTACCAACAGTTAAAGCTGGATATTTAAGGTGCAAAATTGGACCATATATTCCAAACCCAGTCCGGTGTTTTAAATGTCAAAAATTTGGACACTCACAAGCAGTCTGCAGGGGTGTAGCCACATGTGCCTCCTGTGGTTCAAAAAAGAATGTTCACACAGACTGCTCCACTGAAATACAAAGCTACCCAAACTGTAAGGGAAATCATTCAGCATTTTCAAAGGAGTGCATCCAGTGGCAGACTGAAAAGAATATACAAAAGTACAAAGTGGAACACAAGGTGCCATACCAAGAAGCAAAAAGACATTTTTCAATTTCAAATAAATTGCCGTCTTATTCTTCAGTTGTAAAAAAGCAACGATCCATAACAGTACAAAAAGTTCAGTTCCTCCAAACATCTCAATTTCTGATTGGGCAAGGTCAGTCCTCTCTACACTAAAAGAACAGCCTACCCAACAGCAATCAACTAATTCGGTAAATACACCATTGACAATACCGCCAGATAAAAATTCTGTACAACAGCCAGTTAATCAAACAAGCTCTGAAAGAAATAATCAAAAATCCAGTACTGATACCATGGACATAGATAGAAATTCACACCGAGATGAACCACCTCTTGAACTTCATGCAGAAATGGAGGACATGGATGTCACTAGACCAAATTTCCCAAAAAGGGAAAAAAGACTAGACAGGCGCAAACAAACCACATCCCATAAGCAAGCAGACACACCCGATAATCCTCAATAATGCATAGAATCATTCAATGGAATTGTCGCAGACTCCGAGCTAACTTAGACGATGTTTATGACTCAATTACTGAATATACGCCTGCTGTTCTTTGTTTACAGGAAACAAACCTGACCCCTAAAATATCCATGAGCATAAAACATCATATAATGCTTAGAAAGGATAGGAACGACTCTAATCCAGCACATGGAGGTGTAGGCATTGCTAGTAAACTCCAGAACTCCTTTCAGACCTATCGCACTGCAGACAACTTTAGAAGCAATCGCTGCTAGAGTTATGGTTGAGACAGCGGTAACAGTTGTTTCCATATACCTTTCGCCAAACTATTCATACACTTTAACAGATCTGAATGATTTAGTTACCCAGCTGCCACCACCTTTCTGTAACTTAGGTGAGCATCACCTAAGTTACAGAATGGGCATCACCCCCTATGGGTTTCCTTGCACCTTGATAAGAGAGGTCAGTTAATTGAAAAATTTCTTGAAAGGAACAACTTAACTTTACTAAACAATGGGACTCACACGTACGTGTATCTTTCCTCAAGGTCAACTTCTGCAATTGATCTTTCAATATGTTCGCCAAACCTCTTCCGCTTATTGATTGGAGGGTTACTGATAACCTGCGAAATAGTGACCACTTTCCAGTAATATGCACACTGTCGACTAACTCTCCTCCTCAAACTGAAATAAAAACTGTTTGGAAATTCGACAAAGCTAACTGGAAGAAATATCAAGAACTGGCACATCTAGATATTCAGACTATTGAGACCCTCACCATCGACTCTGCCGTAACTTACATAACTCAGCAAATGATAGCAGCTGCAGAAACCAGTATACCCAGATCATCCATGAAAACCCTCTCCCACCCAAAAAATATGGTGGAATGAAGCCTGTAGCAATGCTAAAAAAGAGAAGAATAGATACTGGAACTTATTTCGTAAATACCCAACCACAGCTAATCTCATACAGTTCAAGAAAGCTAGAGCTAAATCTCGTCATACACAACGAATAAGCAAAAAAGAGACATGGTCCAAATATGCCTTCTCTATAAACAGAACCACAAATATCAGAACCGTTTGGACTAAAGTTCGAAGAATTAATGGAAAATATCCTCCTATAACCACTCCGATAATACTGTACTTCTAAAAGGCAAAGAAATCTGCAATCCTCTCGATATTTCTAATACATTAGGTGCCACTTATACACATTTTTATGGTGTAGCAGAATCTCTATGCTGTTGTTTTGATTTCCCTAAAAAATCACATTATGGCTAACCAAGAGCCGTCTTATCTGCCGGTGTGTATTATGTGCATAAATTTCTTGTGGTTTCTGGTTTATTTGCTTGTTTTGCTAGAAGAAAAACTAGTTTTTCGGCTAGCCCTGTTATAACCTTGGTGGATAACCTTACTGTCCACGCCCGAGACCGACTAACTCGCCCACTGAGTGAAAAAAAAATGTACCTGAAATTTTTATTTATTTATTTAATCAGTTTATTTCTCCGTTGAGGAGATCGCCCTGGGACAGCCATTGGCTAGAAGGATGTGGGTTACATTCGAAGGCGTGAAGTGGACCCCATGAGCAAAAGGTTACACTGTCCATGGGACGTTCACACGGAAAGGTTGTACAGTATATAATATTTTGACTTATGACTTACATTTGAAATTATGATTTTCATATTAGTATATTTCATATTTTTCCATCTAAAGTTAACATTTAAAATTATGAGAAGTTATAGTTATAAAGGGTGTCACAATTTAATCAGTTTTGATCCGAGTGACTGTGCGCTAAAGTTGCACTAGACGATACGAGTCGGCAAAGATACTATTGGCGTTGTCGTTAGAGTTTATCCGGTTCAATTCGTAGTTAATTAAAGAGCTCAGTCATGTTTGTTGGAAAAAAGCGACCAAGGCTGTCTAGGTTTTTTTAGTTGCTTTGATGTTGCTGTCGTTGTCGGGTTTTAGGAGCATCCGTGATTAAGGCCATGTTGCTCTGTGTGTATTGTCTGTAAATTCCGTGTGTTCTGAGGTCGATTTTCTGTTTGCTGGACGAAAAACCCGAGTTTCGGGGACAAAAATCCAAGCTGAGTTAGTCGATCCCTCGCCTGAGACCGACGAACTCAGCCACTTTGCGAAAAAGGCCCATAAAAATTCTTCCTCCCGTCATCGACGGAACTTGAACTCAGGTCTTTTCCACCCGGTGTTCGGAGGACGGCGATCCTACCAATTGTGCCACTCACGAGGGCGAGTTGCTTTGAAGAGGTCTTCTATCAGAATTCATAGGGGGGGGGGGGGGGTTGTCGATTAGAATGAAACAAACCGTCGCAAAACTTTCTGGCTTTTATTAAATCAAAATTTGAAAGTTGCTCTTTACAATGGAAACATATATACCAATCGATTCCGGTTGCGCACTTCGTTTATATTAAAGAAAACTACGAAAGTATGAGAATAAAGTATGGCCATACTTGATTTCCATATACGATTTTCCATACTGTGTGCACTTCAAGATGCTAGGACTCCTTCTGGATTTACAAGTTGATTTCATTAAGTTCCTTTGATTTCTCTGCCTCTGGGACAGAAGGGTACTAGATCAATCCGAGAGCAGAAGAGAATGATCTGCCAGAATCGAGTTCTCATACAGTCAGTAGAGAAAAGGTACCCAACATGGTGTGACAAAGATATAATGGGCGGCCATATCTAATTCTTGATTCGGGATGACCATACTGACCACAAAAGGGAATCTGATAATAAATTTGATAATAAACACTGCTAATAAATATGATATAGTATGAAATATGATATACGTATTTACTTTTCTTTCATTTCTGAGAAAACCATTGATGCTATGCAAAACCTAACGTCATATTCAAAATTAACATTCCTAAGAGATAACTACCATTTAAAACATTTGAATTCTGCTGGAATTACCTTTATTATGAGCATAAAAGCAGTTGCAGCAGTGACGTGGGTAACTACAGGCCAGTTAATGAGACCTCACTGGTAGGGATAATCATGGAGGCGACCATCAAGAGTGCAAAATGAATCAAGTTTTGCTAACCTCATCATCAGCCACTTTCAATCCACTGCAGGATGGAGTCCTCTCCAGCAACTTTCCAGTTCCTTCTGTTTTTTGCAATGGCCATCCATTTACTGCCCACGAACTTGAATTTCAACTGTCCATCTCCGTTGCCTTCCAGGTTTTCTTTTAGCTCCTCTTGGGTACCATTCTATTATTTTTTTAGTCCATCTGTCATGCCTTTGAGCTATGTGTCCTGCCCAAGTCCATTTCAATTCTTTAGTTTTGAAAAGAATGTCCTTAACTTCAGTTTGCTGCCTAATACATGTGTTTCTCTTCTTATCCAACAGTCTGATTCCTAGTATAATTGTTTCCATTCTTCGCTGTGTAGTTTTCAGCTTCTCTTCCATTCTTTTTGTGAGTGCCCAAGTTTCACTTCCATAAGTCATGGTGGGAAATATATATTAGTTCATTATTTTACGTTTCAGACAAAGTGGGATATTGCTCCTCAGTACGCGATTATATTTTCTGAATTTTATCCATCCAAAATTTATTCTTCTCTTGACTTCCAGCCATTTATCATTATTGCAGCTAATGGCTTGTCCAAAGTAAGTATATGAATCCAGCTTTCCTCAATTTCTGCTCCTTCAATGATTATATCTTTTCCTGTGGCATACTCTTTGTTTTAACAATATTCATCTTTAGTCTGAGTTCCTACTAACTTGCTACCCTAGTTAGCTGTTTTGACAGTCATTCATGAGCTGGATGTTTATTTTGATATTAGCAAAGTATTTGGTTCGGTTCCTCATGAGAGTTTACTCTATGAACTGGAACATGTTGGGATCGTGGGTTAGATTCAAAGATAGATTGCAAGGTGGCTGCAGCTGACGTTAGAAGCAGTGACCTAAAGAATCTGTAATGGAGATCGACACTTCTAACTTTACCCTAATTTTCTAATTCTGATCTTCTTATACAGGGTGTCTCAAAAATATTGGTACAAACGTTTAGGGGAGGTAGGTAACATCTAAAGGAATGTGAATCGCTTAATCGGAAACGTCACAGGAAAGAGTAGCAGAGGCACAAGAAGCAGAAATGACACAAGACAGTAATTAGTGGCAAACATTTATTTGACATAATATTAACAATAGAGTACGAGAATGATGCAATTCATGATGTTACAACAGATGCTCGAAGGTTCCACCATGGGATGCGATGCATGCGTGACACCGACGCAGCATGGATTGGCGGACATGGTCGAACACACCTGGAGTTTCTTTGCCAGTAGTAGCAGCGAACACGAGTCTCGTCACGAGATCCATTTCCGTCTCCACAGGCGATTCATATACGATAGATTTGAGCCCCCCCCTACAAAAAGAAATCAAGGCCCGATAAATCAGGTGAGGGTGGGAGGCCAGGCAACGGTCCACCACGGCCAATCCTTCGACGCCCAAAACGCATGTTCAATTAGTCACGAACACACTTTCCATAATGAGCAGGCGTCCCGTCATGTTGAAACCAAATGTTGCGTCTCACATTTGCTGGAACGTCGTCGAGTAACCCTGGTAGAACTTGTTCAAAAAAGATCCGATAGTTAGCGGAGTTCATGCGGTATGATAACAGGTATGGGCCGACTAAGCAGTCACCGACCATACCTGCCCACACATTTATTGCGAAGCGATGTCGTGCCGCGTGTGGGCCCTCTGCTAATCCATACACTAGGTGCATGTCTGCCTGCTCACAGTTCGTATATCGATGCATTCTCTTCGTGCGGAGACTACTGCTTGAATGAGTAAATCAGAAATTTTCCCTCTCGCGAACTGATGAACAGCGCCGTGTACCGACTTACGGTGACTTTTCCGGTTATGGGTTCCTATGTGATTCACATTCCTTTAGATGTTACCTTCCTCCCCTAAACGTTTGTACCAATATTTCTGAGACGCTCTGTGTATGTATATATATATATATATATATATATATATATATATATATATAGTGAAACTTCTCCTAACGGACACCTCTCGTTAACGGACATCTCTCTACAACGGACATTTTTAACGTGTTTGCAGCTTCTGTCTAGCGGACATTCTCTGTAACGGACGCGGACAGGCAATCTGCACTGTTTCATTTAGATTAGCACTTAATTTGATCTCCCCATAACGGACAGCGGGCGAGCTCACGGCCCTTTTTCTAAGAACGTTTCTTCCACGTATTGCCTCAATCGTGTGTTTGTTTTCTATTTCCGATTCTCTGAATTTTATCAAGGTTTACGTCGCGGTTCTAAACCCTTTTTCAAGAATTTTAAGGCACGTGTAAAACTTCTGATGAATTCGGTGTGTGCAGGGAGGGGGGGATTTTAATCGGCCTTTCGTCTTTTCAGTTTTCAGTTTTGTTCAGTGTCGTGTGAAGTGCACAATGTCTTCTCGTAAGCATTTAACTTTAAAAGATAAAGTCAAACTCATTAATGCGTATGATCGGCAAAAAAATAGTGTTCGCAATCTCGCTGCAAAATTCAAAATCGGGAAGACGCAGGTAAGCGACATCCTAAAGGAAAAAAATGAACTGCTCAAACAATTTTGGCAACACGGAAATGATCAGGTTCAAAAATCATTCCTGAAAACTGTTGGACTTCAAATTTGTCGCACACGTGCTAAAAAAATTCCCATTAATGGGCCTATTATTAGAGAAAAGGCTTTGAAGGTTGCGAAATCTATGGGAGTAAATGAGTTCAAAGCTTCTGTGGGATGGCTAGACAAGTTCAAAACTCGGCATAAAATTTCTTGGAAAACCGTAAGTGGTGAAGGTGGATCTGTTGATAACAGAGTGGACCGTCAAATTGGAAGATTTATGTCGTTATTTTGAAGCTAAGGATATTCACAACTGTGACGAAACAGGGTTGTTTTTTTAAAGCTCTTCCTGAAAACACAGAGTCTAAAAAACGAAAAGTGCCAGGGCGGAAAAATTTCTAAGGAACGCTTGACTGTACTGTTGTGTACAAATATGCTGGCAGACTTTGAACAACCTCTTGTTATAGGAAACCCACAAAATCCTCGTTGTTTCAAGGGCATAAAGTTGAATCTTTTGGATGTTGACTGGAAGTCTAATAAAAAAGCGTGGATGACACGAGATATCATGAGCGAATGGATGTCACTTTAACCAAAACATGATTCGTCAAAACAGAAAAATTATTCTTTTCATGGATAATGCTGCATCTCACCCGCACATTGAATTGTCCAACATTCAAATCGTTTTTCTGCCACCAAACACATCTGCAGAGTGTCAGCCCTTGGATCAAGGGGTAATAAAAAATTTTAAACTTCACTACAGAAAACGTGTTTTAAGACATCTCATTGCAAGCATGAACGATGTAACATGTGCGAGTGACCTTGCAAAGAAAATCAGCATCCTAGATGCGATTCAATGGATTTCCTCTTCAGTAAACGCAATTAGAAAACAAACTGTCGTGAACTGCTTTGTAAAGTCTGGCTTCTCAAACGCAAAAATTGAAGTTGTGAACAGCAATGTGGAGCACCAAGAAGAACAAGAACTTCAACATCTATTGATAATGTACGATACTTCTGCTACAAGTGACCCTGGCTACAAAGATATAGACTCAAACCTCACTACAGAAGATGATGCTCTAGATATCAATGACATTATCATCGATATTTTTCAAGAAGTTCCTCATGAGGATAAAGAAATGGAAGGAGGTCATTCTGTCGAAGAACATATTAACGACGAACCACCGATGAAAATAAAAGAAGCGCTCATACAAATCAATCGTTTAAAAATGTTTTTCGCCGCTGAAGAAGATACTGAAGGACTTTCGATGGTTTCTTCACTCCAAACAAATGTTGAAAACAAAATTATCAGCCGGAAGAAGGTGCAGAAGAAAATAAGTGATTACTGTATGTATTTTTCTTAAGATAAAGTCATAATATGCATAGCACAATTGTATGTATATTATTTACAAAAATATTGTGCAAAATCTATATATATTTTAATTTAATTTTACATTAAACGTTTAACGATTTTTCTTTCTTTATTTATTTATTTTTTCTCCCTCAGACTTCTTGTTAGCGGACACTTCTCTCTAATGGACACATTTTCGTTCCCTTTGGCTGTCCGTTAAAGGGAAGTTTCACTGTATATATATATAAAGTATCATGTTAAAATTTGCAGATGATGTCATGATTGGGAAAGTTGTTAATGATTTGTGCCAAGCACTCCTTCAGGAAATTTTGGATATGGTTCAAGGATGGTTAGAAAAGCTACCGTGTTTTAATGCAGCAAAATGCAAAGTTTCGTCTAGGAAACAACAAACCGATAACAACTTCCCTGGTGCACAGTCCCTGGTGGGTTTGAATTAAAAACAGTAGAGGAAGAAACAGATTTGGGTATTATGATAAGCGGACATGAAGTTCTCCGTGCAGTAGAGACAGGCTGCAGTGACGACCCTTGATGATTTCTCGATTTATCAAAAATTTGCTTGTAGAGATAGGAAGGTCATAATCCCACTTGTAATTGTAAGACCGCACTTGGAATACTGCATCCAATTATGGGGACTGCCCTTGAAAAAAAAAAATTGAGCTTGAAAGGATCAGGTAGGTGTCAAAACCGTCTGAAAGAGCCAAAAGGGTGTCTGTATGAGGAAAAACTTATGTGAACTACAGAACTCAGGTAACCAGGTACCTTACAGGACACCTGATTAAGGTCTCTAAGACTCTGAATGAGGCTAGTAAAATGATTGATAGCAAATTTTGCGCTACTATAAATGAATCGACAACTATAGACCATTAACTCAACTTACTGGGGAAAGGTTTAGACTGGATTGTAGGAAGTTTTATTTTAACCAGCTAGTTATTGGAATAAGTTTTTTTTTTTTTTGGGGATAGGCGAGGTTAACTTTGGGAAACTCATAAATTAGCTGGATTGTTACCTGCATGAGGAGGTAACATGAAATGAAATGAATATATAGTTATTTTTATTTTATTATTTTTATTGTTGCACTCATTTATATATTTTTGCTGTTGTAGTCAAAAACCGGAATCCTTTCCACCATTTGGCTTATACTAATACTAAGTTATATCTACTGTGCCGTATTTCGAAATCTGTGGTTTATTAGAAGCTTATATAAGCCTATATTTTAATAAAATTATTATTTCAAAACGATAATCTCAGTACAAATAAATTTATTTTAAATTGCATATTTTTTCGTTTTATTTATTATCAATCATAAAGTCAATATTTAGGCAAAATGAAATGACAGTTATTGCTTCTGTATCATCATCATCATCAGCCATTTTCAATCCACTGCAGGATGAAGGCCTCTCCAGCAACTTTCCAGTTCCTTCTGTTTTGAGCACTGGCCATCCATTTACTACTCAAAAACTCATGAATTTGCTTCTGTATAGTGCTCTCTATTTGAAATTATTTGAACAAATAATGGCTTTTAAAAAATAACTTTGAGCGATATTTATTATACAGTATTAGAATTAATTTTCGGTACAACGAAAAATGATTCATGTACCTCCGAGAAGGTACTGTAAACTAACTGGATTTTACTGTATTAAAGGTGATTATATTTAAATTTAGTTATGAGCGTAGGATATTTTATTCTTTTGTTGTCATGTTTTTTTTTTTTTTTTTGTCTTGTGTGAAGAGACTCCTTTCATGTGAGAAAACATCTGGAATTATATGATTAAAGTCTAAGGGAAATACATTCTATAGCCACTTTATTAGGATCATGAAGGCTTAGGCTGTATGAAAAGATCTCTGCAAAAATACGTAAATAGAAGAGGTCACATGATGCGTGCCTTGTTCAAGGAAGTACAGTACTATAAAGGTGTCTGGCTCCACTAATGAGTCTGCGCGGTAGCACAGTGGTATCGTCACCGTCCTTCCCACACCGGTTGAAAAGGCCTGGGTTCGAATCCCATCGATGACGTGAGGAATTTCAATGTGTTTTTTTTTTTTCACGCCGTGGCTGAGTTAGTTGGTCTCAGGCGTAGATAGCAAGGTTTCCCCCCCCAGAAAGTGGGGTTTTTTTTCGTCCATCAAAACAGGCAAATCGACCAGAGAACACACGCAATTTACAGACATAATATATAAACGGGTATATGTAAGAAATTACAGGTGGCCCTAATATAATATAATAATTTTTACCCCACGAATGCCCAAATCAGTTCTCCAGAATGAGGAACGGACAGGATCTCACGTACTTCCTTGGCGCCTCCGTAGCCAGGTGGGAAGGAGCAGCAGTGCGTAGCACACGCTTCTTGATTAGACCGGGGTTCGAGCCCGTCACCACCAAATACGGAGGATGCGGAAAGGCCAGGGAATGACCACCGCATATCCCGGAGCAATATGGCCTTAGTTGCTAATGCTCCTAAAAACCAAATAACAACCACCTCCAATTTTGGACAGCAACTAACTTTAAATCAGACAGAAAGGCGTCAGAAACAGGAAAAATAGGTGCAGAAGAACCCGAAGTCATGTGGTCCAATGATTTCTAATTTATGTTTTTTAGTGCTGTTGGAAGACTGGACATATGGAGGAAATTGCCCAAAAAAAAAAAAAAGAAGAAAAATGCTGGAACCATCCTACTGTATACCGACCAAAAAAAAAAAAAAAAAAAAAAAGAACCTGTCATATTATGGTCACTCGAAAAAGAACTCTTCGGCGCATGTAATATTCCCATAAATTGATCGTGTTCTCTGGTTGATTTGCCTGTTTTGTTGGAAGAAAAATTTGAGTTTCCTGGGGGTGGGATAATCTTGCTATCCAGGCATAAGACCGACAAACCCAGTCATGGAGTTAAAAACGCCTATAAAAGTTACTTATGGGATTCCAACCCAAGCATTTTCTACCCGGTCTGGGGAATATTATAACCACTATACTACTCGCTCAGACTCTGTATACCGACAGTACAAACTGCTGAAGGAGGTGTAATGGTGTATGGTACAATTTCCTGCATTACCCGTAGTTTCCTGATCTCGCCGGCGGCTACTGCAAACTCCAGAGCATATTCGATCATTGTTGCGGTTCTCTTACACCTTCCAGCATTGCATGTTTATCCCTGTGACCAGAAGTATTATCAAGATGGCAATATTACCATCGAGGGTATCCCAACCATCTGCTCTGCTCAGTTCTATTTCAGTGTCATTGAGCATCTGTGAGTTGAACTGAAAAAGCGTAGTCGTCAGCACAGTCCCTGTCCACATAACTCAAGTATCTGAGGAGAATTTGTTACATGAAGAACGCAGCATTCTTTGTGTGACTTTTCAACAGTGGTGATTCGATGCCACATCGTGTCGTAACAGTTATTCTGTCATGCTCCTAATGAAGTGGCCAGAGAGTGTTTCCTTAATTTTGGTTAACTGGAAGCCACTTTTTACTTGATTTTCATATATTTCTGCATCGTTATGTATTCATGATTGTTCTGTGTCCAGAATTCTGCCTATAATGCCGTTACTCTGAGCTGTGTAATTCTCGCATAAATAATTAAATGCTGTATATATTTCTTGTTTGCATCCACTATCGTAATCTTTCATTCTTCGGTGTCGTATTTCAGCTCCGCAATATTGTATTACCATGATTAAAGGCCTGTGGATTTGTTTTTTGAATTGGTTTTGTAACCGCAACGACAAATATAATATGATATAACGGGCGCGCTTTGTTATACTCGTGTAGCGTTTTAGATATTAGATATTCAAATAGTTCAAAATTGAGGATAAATGAGTTGCCATGGCAAACACGACTTTTGTTGAAATGATAATGCATATTCACGTAAAATTACCAAGAATTAGTAATTACAATCCCAAATAATTCTTCAGTATTATTCATATTGAAACATAAGAAATTCTTGTTATTCCAAGGCCTATTTTTTTTTTTTTTTTTTTTTTTTATGTCGGCGGTGCCTCCTATTGTAATGGTGAAAACAGACGTTTGAAGCAGTTGAATTTATTGTTCCATAAATGTCTTTTATACAGAATAAATAATTTTTTTTTATCTTTCTTGCTTTTATAATTCATGATTGCGAATTCCTTTTCCATTCTTCTCTTTAAGTAGTCTCTATCATATTATATTATCTTCTATCGAATTCGCGTTGTAGCATGTATACAGTAGCGCAGCAGAGCCTGTACGAACAATTCCTCCTCCTCACTTGTGAGTGGAACCAAGGAGACTGTGGGAAAATGGAAATGGTAACTATGATGAGGCATCTTTATTGAACATGGTGTGAAGAACAGTTTGATACAAACATATCAGGCTTTATTGTTTTGTAACTGCCTTAACTATAAATTATTTATTGTATGTGCAAGTTCATATAGTAGCCTTCAATCATCTTGAAAGATTAATCGAAATATTGGCTGTTATATCAAATGTCCATGATAATATGTTACCATTAGCGTACAATTTACTATTAAGAAATTTTATAATACAGCGATGGATTTTTTTGTTATTTCTCTGGAAACCTTCATTGGCGGAAATATTGTAATTGAAAAGCTTTGCGAAAATTGTTGGATAAATCTTTAAAAAGTGGTTCTTCATGGATGGATATAATCTTTACAATTCCGGATGGATCTAATCAGCGAACTAGTGTAATTTGCGGGCTTTCTTAAAATACTGTTACAAACTTTAAAAAATAAACTTTATTGCGCCGCACCACGGATAACCATGAGACAGTGGCCTAATCAAGAGTAATATTAACAAAAATAACTGAATATAGTATATTTTATCACAGAATTTCTTTGAAACGATTTTATTTGAAGTTTAGCTAGTTGTTTCGAGTGCACCTTTTTAGTTCTTATTAATTAATATTTAAAAAAAATTAAAATTAAAAAAATTAAAGAATTAAATCTTTTAATGTAAAAAATGGCAAGAAATACAGGAATTCAGATATTTTGATATAAGATTATTTCAGTCACTTGAGGAAATACAATAGTCATGGTTATTGTATATCAGAGAGTTATTTCCCTAAAATATTAATTGGATTTTAGCAATTGTTATTGCGCAGAATATAAATCGATTTGACATTTATAGTTATAACTGACCAGCACATCCTTCTTTCAGAACATTAATAGCGGTGTGTAGAAAGAAGCGTATTGTTCATCAAAGTTCTTTAAGTTTTCGGAAGAAATAAATGGATTTCTCTACTGAAAAGACGTTTCCGCACACACAAGCTTACACGAAGCAAACTCGGTATGCCTCCAGGAAAATATGTTAATATATTGATTCAGAAGGAAGAGAAAAGTTTTAGAAAACTTGTGTGAGAACAGAATGATGATAGCAACGCTGCAATAGACGGTCACAGTAAATAAACAGGATTTGGACATCCACTAAGATAAGCGGCAGAATTATGAAAATGTTTTGGCCATTTATCCAATTTACTTGTAATATATTCTTTTAGAAAGACAATGGATGGAGAAAATAAAATAATTTAATATAAAGTAATAAACTAACACATCATAATACACGGCCATTTCTGAATAAACAGAAAATTTTTAAGGCGGCATCATTTTAGGTTATATTTGTATCTCATATTGTGAATACCTTCACAACGAGTTGCCATGATATTGCACTACTTCGAATAAGTAACGCTTCACCTAAGGAGAAGACTGATGTTACTTATTCTCAGATAGGTACCACCACCCAGACGGCACCGTTTCAGGACTATTTGGTCCTTCTTCGGTGAGTGGGTAGGTACCCAAGTGATGCAATGATGGCAAAAACAGTTATGAAGTATAACTCCACACCATCAGGCATCATACACCATCAGGCATCTCTCATATCGTGGAGTTATACTTCATAACTGTTTTTGCCATCATTGCATCACTTGGGTACCTACCCACTCACCGAAGAAGGGCCAAATAGTCCTGAAACGGTGCCATCTGGGTGGTGGTACCTATCTGAGAATAAGTAACATCAGTCTTCTCCTTAGGTGAAGCGTTACTTATTCGAAGTAGTGCAATATGATGGCAACTCGTTGTGAAGGTATTCACAATATGAGATATAACCTAAAAATGATGCCGCCTTAAACATTTTCTGTTTATTCAGAAATGGCTGTGTATTATGATGCTAAAGCACTTTATATATACATAGTCCAAATTTGTTCGCAGCTTGAGGCTCTAGCCCTAAATGCGCCTTAAAATAAATTGTATTAAGAAATGCTATAAAATACAGATTTTGCGTACTTTGCATAACCATTCATTGAACATCGCAAAAATATTTCTCCACCATTTTTTTGTAACAAGAATAACTCAAAATGTTATCCACGTAATTTATATGAACTCTAAAAATATTTATGAAGTGGTCATCTAAATTACACCATGTTCAATACTCACTCTTATTCAGTCTTTTAAAGCAGTTTGCGAGATCCACCACTATTTTTATACCCTTTGATTTTATCAAGTAATAAAACAGTGGAACTTTACCTGGTAAATCAGAAAATATTCGCAAGGAGTTTAGCAGATATCAAATTGAAACACTTGCTCTGCTGGAAACTGTATAATCAGGAAGTGATGCAATAAGTTAGAAAGGCTTAACACTTTTTTTTTTCTGGATCTAAAGAAGGATAGGGCAATTTCATGGAACTTTACATAATTAAGAATACCTTGCTCCTTCCATCTTAAATTTTGATTACATCAGTGTTAACAATACAGGATTAAGCACAATGGTTTAACTTGGAATTTAACGCATATACCCCAAAAAAATCTGAGAGGATTAAATTAGGATCAATTTCTTTGCAGAGATAAAAGTTTGGGGCGGAAACTTCCAATATGATCAAAATTCCCAACGATTTGGGAATTTTGATCATATTGGAAGACTTTGCAGAATTAGCTTTGCATTGTTTCCACATAAAATATGCACAAAGTACTTGAATCTCACCAGATGGAAGGACCCATAACCAAAGTGACCATTTACTAGTGGAACATAGATTTAAAATTATGATAAAGGATGTCAGAACATATACAGAGTTGCAGATTACAATTCTGACTATTTTCTGGTCCTCAAACTAAAGAGAATCTATGAGCAAATTACAAACAGCGCAAATTACAAATTAAGCGATTTTGCGAAAAATGGGGAGGGCTTTCAATAAAGCCTTAATGCATTATTTAACAGAATGTACGGCGAACATCCAGAGAGCATCAAAGAGAATATAAAAGAAAAAGGTAATTTCTGTGCATAAAAAGCATAAGACGTAGAACGTATATGAAAAGAAACATATTCCAATAATTATGAGCTTCTTACATCGTGGCCAAGTTACTCAGCCTGAGGCGATTGTTGAAAGTGTTTGTGTGGATTTTAATCCGGAAAAAACAAGCAAACCAATATAGAATACACGCTATATACTGTTGTCTCATAGTCTTAGGTGCCTTGCCACTTATTTTAGGGCTTCACTTCGGAGTTAAATTAAAATAGGCAATCGTTTGTCGTTGTTGCGACTACCGTGGAGCTGCTTTTTTGAGATGATTAGATAAAATTGTCGTGTGTGCCGTAAAGTGCTGAGTCCTGCCCTGACCTCCATACAATGGATTGCAGTTAAGTTAAGCAGTTCAGGTCAAGTTGGAAAGTGTTCAGACACTGAAATAAAGAATGTGTAGAGGAATCAGAAACAAACATAAAAATTCCTCGCGTCATTGACTCAGGCTTTTTCCGCCTAGCATGGTTGGAGGTGATTATACTAACTGTACTGCCCACCAGAGCGAGGGCAAGTGTGTGAGTAGTTTTCACCGGAAACTTTGAGCAGCACTCCATAAAATATACTACAGTTAATTGTTTTTAATGGATCAGGTTATTTTTCTGAACTACATGTTTTCTACGTGTTGTTAAGGGCGTTGTTCTGGACGGACTTTAAGAACGCAATTTAATTGTCTCCTTAAAATTTGAATTTATAGACGTTCAACTTTCTTTGTATTATTATTATTGTTAACAGCTACAAAACGGCAATCATTTATACTCCACGTTTCAAAGCAGAAGCTTGGAGTATAAATTTCCAAAGTAAAGAGAAAAGTAAATGTACATTAAGAGAACATAAAACAGGAATTTGATAAAAATAAAAATAAATGAATAAAAAGAGGAGGATCAGCCAGATTTAAATGAACAGGTAGGAGTAAGGTAGAGTACTAGTATTTCTTCACATACATTACACAATCAGAGTCTTAGAACTTGCAAGAAGAGTAAATTTTAAGGTTCAGGTAACGGATGAGGTTAGCAGTTTCAGTTTCTTAGGTTTTATTTCCAGTTTAGCCTGTGGCTGCAAGAATTTCTGTATTTCTTTTCAGCTGAATACATGGAATTTATGGTTCACAGCCAGTAATTGTCTTTGTTTGGATGGTAAATTAGGCAGTTAATTGAAATGTGTCAATCTTATTAGTTGTTCAAAACATATTATAACTGATGGGTAGTGGTGTGATGCATGCTCTTCAGTGATATATTTGATGTGGTTTTAATATTAATATTTTTCGTTGCTGCTTCAAATTCAGTGGAGATATATTTAATTTGCATTAAAGAAAGCTAAAATTAGCGAAAATTATTAACTTTGATTACAGGAGTATTAATAATAAAAGCCTCGGTGATATGTTCGACACATTCAGTTTAGTAACCTTCAGACAACCGACGGCTGCCAGTTTTGTTTTGCCCGAGATCTTTCCCATCATTTCCCTCAACAAAGTGCAATTTATCTTCCTTTATGCTTTCATTTAGATGTATTTATATAATGGAATTAAAAAGTAAACCTCAATTCATCGTTCAGCTATTATGGGATTTAGGGACGTTAGAGAAAATTTTAATTAACTAGAAGTCAGTGTAGTTCTTAATATAATTCCTTCGTGTTGCTGATTTGGTTGGCTTAATTAAGAGAAGGGAAGGCTAGCGGAAGAAGAAAGCTAAGATTTTAATGGTGGTAGTCTAAAGCTGAGGTAAAGGGATGAATAATAGTGTACTTTATTAGAATGGCTTGACAGTGAATAGTGAAGAAACGCGCACGCACCACAAATAAGAAAGATGAAATAAAGCCGTAGGATTTACTAAAAGACGCAAAACAGAGGCTTATATGATATCTCTTTGTTTAAAAATATATTTTTTTTACTCCTTAATGGACAAGGTATGCGGTTATATTAATTTAAGTAATAGACATTTTGACTTTTATGTTAATATATTAACACAATTATTTGTAATAATTTAATTATTCAGATCCTTTTATATAATTAAAATGTACATTGCAGCACTGTAATACTGTATTACAGAATGCACTTAATACGAGTTTGCTCTCTTATCCTCCTCTGATTTGAAAACTATGTGCTAGTATCCTTCGTGATGTTAGCCATTTTCCATGAAAACATGCTTTTCAGCATTCCCCACTTTCGCCGATAGTTGTTGGCCAGTCCCGATAGGTTCTTCCAAATGAATTCCCAGAGTCTCAATTGGATCCAGATCTAGTGATAATAAGAAATCAAGAAAGATGGCGGATATATTCAAAATTCTTTTCAAATCATCTTGCCCTACGAAAGCATTCTATATACCAAAATATCGTTAGAAGCTTGGACAGGGAACACTGTTATGTATCCTTAACCCGGTGGATGTGGTGCCCCATTTGTTGAAAATATGTCTGAGGCACCTGACAGGTGGCAAAACTTTTTTTTTTTTTTTTTTCAATTCTGCTTGAATAATATCAATATTTCACCATTGTCCGTGCAAGTAGCACAGTGGCTATGATAACCGTCCTACCTATACCTGGTGGAAATAGCACAGTGGCTATGATAATCGTCTTGCCCACAACTAGGAAAAGGCCCGGATCCGATCCCCTTGAGTAATGAGAGTAAATTTTATGGGGGTTAATTTCACTCTGTGGGTAAGTTAGCCTGTTTCAGGCGTGGATAACAAGATTTTTTCCTCGGAAACTTGAATTTTTTGTTCAGCAAAACAGGCAGATCGACAAGAGGACACATGCAATTTATGGGCAGATGAGTTAGTTCTCGGTGGCTCTATTATGTGACAGTTAAAAATATTTAATCTTGTCTTAATGGATTGCAATACTTATTGTATGTAAGTTTCAAAAACTTACATACAATAAGTATTTTTTAATAAAATAATAAGTATTTTAATAATAAAAATACATGCAATAAGTATTTTTTTTAATTTTTAAAACACGCATTGTACTTTCAAATTCAAACTAAAATTAAAAATATTGTCCTTTAATTTTCAAAAAAATAAATATTATTATTATTTATTTTATTTTATTTTTTTTTTTACAAAAAACGTATTAAACATAAAATAGAAACATCGGCTCTTAGATTCTTCCATTTTCCATTTTGAAAGATTTTTAATTGCGTGAAAATTTAAATTGCTCATGCACATATATTTCTGCTTATTATCCATACAAATATTATTAAAAAAACATTGTGTCTATTCTACTATTGATTACTTCCATTTTTGGGCTTATTTCGAAACTTATTTCAAATTAGACGCCCTTCGGATTGTGCGAAATTTGAAACTACTGTATATGCAAATATATATGTCAGAGTGGCGCTGTGATCGGGTTCTGTATCAATTTACGTTTGACTTTTGTGAATTATTAATTATAGTTTTAATTATTTTACAGCCGATTTTGCACTGTAACAGTTGTTTCTACGGGAACTGTTTCTCTCAGCTTTGTGATCAATGCTTTACTGATCATCAGATAAGTGTTTTTATCTTGATTACAGCGGATTTATATTCGTTAGGCTTAGTTCCCTTCTACATCACTTATATGCGTGGGTTGTATTGTTATTTGTAGTTAGAAATTATCAAATCACTTCGTGTGAGATATTATAAAGTTCAACTAATATCGTTTGGGCTGCATGGTATCTTTCATTATTTATTGAACATTTCTTTGTATATCATTATTCTGCACAAATGGAGCCGCAAATTTGTAGTATCTGTGATGCTATGTGCGGTGAATTATTATGTTGTAGCATCTATTCGCACTTAATAATAGTAATATCTTTATTGCCGACAGTGAATAACAGCGACAATGCTAGGGGTTTAACAAAATAACTAATACAGGAAAAATTACATGAAACGTATAATTACATATAAAATTAATATTAACATGGGAAATGAAAGAACATGAAAAGATGATCACTCTGCTGAAGACGAAAGCTGTTCCCTGATGATGCGTCTTCTGTAGGATTTGTCCCCTATGAACGTTTTGTAGTCCACATCCTTCTCCATGGGCAGGAATCTATCGCCTATCCCGAGCATCCACGCCACAGACTGCAGAGAGGGGAGGGCTCTTAAGGGTTTCGGGGGGATCCTCCAATTGCACTTCTGCCAAAAACTTGGCGTATTGACTTCACCCGCTATCATTTTAATTGACACGAGCAAGCGGAGGGTGCATATCCGTTTGGAGAATTTTCTGTAATTTAGAAGTTGGGTGATATCTGAAGTATGTGTGAGTGGTGGCAGTTTATGCTTGAAGAAGACCCACCGAAGAAGCCAGTACTCATCAGATGCAGTGGTTTTTAGCGTGGTTTTCGTTGCCGACGCCCAGATTTCTGAACCATAGGTGATGATTGGCTGCAGAAACCGGTATATGTATGGGAGCGTGTACTCAGGCTCTGTGACATGGAGGTGTTTGGAAAGCCATCTGGATCTGCAGACTTTGTTGTGAATGTCTGCAACATGGTGTTTCAAACTGAGTTTAGGGTCGAAGATAACGCCGAGATATCTGTGCTTGGCGACTGGGGTTCCATGGATTTTCAGGTTTAGTTGCGTTGGGTTTGATTTGAGTGAGAACACCATTTGTGCAGATTTCTTTGGATTTATCTTAAGAGAATACTGTGCCAAGTATTTAATCAGATTCTTAAGACTGTTAATAATGGTTTCAGAAACAGAATCAGGTCGGGCGCACCCGTGGATCCGATAGAGGAGCTTCAAGTCGTCTGCATAACTGATAAATTCTGTTTGCTGGCACAGGATTGGGTGGATGGCAGCCATAAAGAGGAACCTTGAAAAAACTCCGCCTTGGGGAACACCCACACAAACTTTCCTTGTGAAAGATTTTTTATTCACAGTCAGGTGAAGGACCCTGGTCGTAAGTAGCGACTTCAAGAATTCCAGTATATTGCCTTTTATCTGGTATCCGTCCTCACAAACTTGCAGGAGGGGCTGGATGTCTGTTGCTGTCGAATTCAGACTCGATATCCAGGTAAACAATTGCCATCTCCCCCTCGACGTGGGCACCTGTTGGAATGCCTTCCAACATCAGGGAAATTTTGACCTTAATGCAGTCAGTCAGGAGACTATCAATGATGCAGTCACGTACATCACAGAAAATATTGTCCATGCAGCTGCCAATACAGGCGCCTCCGTAGCCAGGTGGGAAGGAGCAGCAGTGAATAGCACACGCTTCTTCATTAGTCCGGGGTTCGAGCCCGTCACCACCAAATACGGAGGATGCGGAAAGGTCAGGGAATGACCACCGCATATCCCCGGAGCAATATGGTCTTAGTTGTTAATGCTCCTAAAAACCAAATAACAAACAAACGAACAAGCTGCCAATACCATTCCGAAAACATCTGCCCGGTTTCCACCTTTTCCCAAACCATGGTGGAATTCTCAATGGACAGCAGCAAAAAAGGCTCAAAACAAAGCTTGGGAGATATTCTGCCGATATCCTATCACTGTCAATCTTATAGTCTTCAAACGTGCACGAGCCAAAGCACGCTACATTCGCCATCAGAGTAGAAAGGAATCATGAATCCGTTTTACATCATCTATTACACAGTCTGCCAGGTTTATGGTAGTCTGGGATAAAATCCGAAAAATGAAGGGAAAATATACATCTCACCCTTCACCGATCCAACAATATAATGGATGCACTATTGCAGAGCCATCTGCAATAGCCGATGCTCTTGGGAAACATTCTCCAACATATCTGGAATATCTTCGTATTCCCCACAGTTCCTGGTCCTGAAATATAAGAGAAAAACAGGCACTAAATTTGACACAAAGGCCTTTTTGCTTACAACGTGCCTTTCACTCTGCAGGAACTAAAAAGAGCTCTCATCATTCCAAGGTAAGTGCTGTTGGACCAGATGGCATCCATTATGAAATGCTTAAACATCTCTCACCAATATCTATAGATCGCCTGCTTGTTCTATATAACAAAAACTATATAAAAGAGCAATTTCCGGATTCCTGGAGCATGGCAATTCTACTTTCCTTTGCAAAGCCAGGAAAGGATCCTAAATTCCCTACTAATTACCATCCTATAGGTCTGACTAGCTGTCTGTGCAAAATTCTGGAGAGAATGGTTAATGTGGTATTTAGAATCTAATGATGTTCTCTCCAGCATCCAGTGCGGCTGCATATGCCGAAAACACAGATCTACTCTTGATCACTTAATTAGACTGGAAACATCCATCCGGGATGCTTTCCTAAAACGAGAACATTTGGTGTCAGTATTCTTTGAAATGGAGAAAGCGTATGACATAACTTGGAGATTCGTCATCTTAAAAGATTTGCATAGCCTTGGTCTTAGAGGGAATCTCCCTATTTTTATTAAAAACTTTCTTGCCAACCGGTCTTTCCAAGTTCGTGTGGGATCTTTACTCTCTCGCTCCTTTTGCCAAGAGGAGGGAGTACCACAACGATCAGTATTAAGTGTCACGCTTTTTGCCATCAAAGTAAATTCCATCACAGAATAGCTTCCTCCAACTGTAAACAGCGCCCTCTATGTTGATGACTTCAGCATATTTTGTCAAGTCATGCAACATGAGGGTTATTGAAAGACAACTGCAACAAGCAATGTCTTAATTCCTGGGCACTTGCTAATAAATTTAGGTTCCCGCCGCAGAAGACAGTTTGCGTACACTTTTATCGTAAGCGTAATCTTCATCCTGAACCTTAACTAAGGCTCGGACAAAATGCTATTCCAGTAGTGTCAGACACAAAATTCTTGGGACTCATGTTTGATAAAAAGTTGACCTTTCTAGAAGATATTCGCCAACTCCGTGTCTATTCGCCAACTAAGGTGTCTGCTAGGGAGCAGACACCTTACTACGTATTTATCGTGCACTTGTACGATCCAAACTAGATTACGGATCCCAGATATACTCCTCAGCCAGAGACTGTGCCCTTCGATGGCTGAACCCTGTCAACCCTCAGGCTATCCGTATCGCTACTGGAGCATTATGAACATCTCCTGTGCAAGGCTTATACGTCGAAGCAAACGAACCACCGTTATCGCTTCGACGTAAGCAGTTGTCTTTAAACTATGCTTTAAAACTGAAATCCCTGCCAGACCATCCTACATGGACATCCGTTTTTGAGCCACGTTGGGAAAATTTGTACAATAACCGGCAGACTGCCAACCGACCTTTTGATATTCGTGTCTAAGAGCTACTCAGAGAGTTTAACATCATGGTAGATAAGGTTGCACAAACACCAAAGCAAACTCTTCTACCCTTGCATGCTCATACCCCACATGCGACTTTTCCCTTAAGAAATGGGTAAAGTCTGAGACTCCATCATCCGTCTACCTGTAGGTCTATTCAGTACACCGAGCTGAGCACTCCGACTTCCTGCCAGTTTACACAGACGGTTCGAAGTCGGAATCGTGTGCAGGATCTGCTGTTCTCTTTCCGGACACTATAATATCTCAGCAGATTCTTTCTGAATCCAGCATATACACTGCAGAGCTGCATGCTATAGAGTTAGCCTTGGATCACATTCGAACTTGTCAATGCCAAATGTCAATAATATATTCTGATTCTTTGAGTTTATTTACAGGCATTATCTTTTAGACACAACTCCCATCCAGTTCTCTGTCGGGTTCAGCAGAAGATACATTCTCTTCATGAACACAAGTTTGATGTTCTCTTCTGTTGGATTCCTAGCCACATTGGGATAAGGGGAAATTATTTGACCGACACTGCAGCCAAATCAGCAGCTCCCACTATAATCTTTGCCTGTCAGTCCCCTATACAGACTACAGGCAAATAATACTCAACAAGATATATTCTCAATGGCAAGAACTATGGCATAGAGAGAGAGAGAACAAATAAATTATACCAGATAAAGCATTTAATAGAAACATGGCAGTCCAGTCTGCGCAGGAATCGTAGCGAGGAAATTGTTCTTGCTCGACTCCGCACAGTCATCTAACACATTTGTTTCTGCTGAGGGCAGATGACCCTCCTATGTGCGAGTCTTGCGACACCATTTTATCAATAAAGCATATTTTAATAGATTGTGTTAATTTTACCCATGTTCGCAATATATATTTTACCGCTTTTACCGGGCCTTGTTCACTCAGTCAGATTTTATCAGACAACGACCACGTGCCAGCAGTTTTTAAGTTTTTACAAACTATTAATATATACACACATATCTAAATTGGATAATTTATTTTTAAAATTATAATGCCTTATATATATATATATATATATATATATATATATATATATATATATATATATATATATAACAGGTTGACGAGGTAACCTTTTTAAAAGATACCAGAATTTATCTTTATTCTTGTTTTAATCTTTCCTGGGCGCAGTATAATCGTAGTCGTTTTTGCCCCAGTAAAATCAATCAATTAACGCCACTGACTTATAATTATTTTATTATTAGTTTATTAACTCAAGGTCCACCCCCTGTGCAGCTAGTGGGCTAGGAGGGTGTACAGAAATTTCTAAATATACATTGTACATTTTTATACAAATATTTAGATCTTTATAATATAATTATTGTATTGTAATAATTATTAAATAGATATATACATTTACTTAATTGTATTCACTTTGAAATGACATAAATCTTAATAATTGAAGAGTTAAATTCACAGGTTGACTTATATCTTTTCTTCAGGAACTAACATAACAGATTTTTTTTTTCATTATATTATTGCATTCAATTGTTCATATCATACAAATTTCTGATAAAAAAAAAAAAAAAAAAAACAAATCTGCTCAATTTTCACAGGAGTGAGTCCTGGTGATTTAGTCCAGATTTCGTCTATAATTTGGGTTCTGTATGTTTTATTGACTTCAAACTTTACCGGATCAATGGAGAAGGTGTTGAAGTGTTCAGTGGTTTACATGGGAACATGCCTTTTAGGGAGTCCAAGTTTGATGGCTTCATCATAAGTGGGGGATGGCTTCTATTTCTTCCTCTTGTTAGTGCCATGATATCTTTTAATGGGATCGTCTCCTCTGTTGACGCCATTTCTGCTGTCTTTCTCCTCTCCCTCTCTATCTACACGCCAGCGTATACCTCACAGGTCAAAATTTAATATCATTCAAACTAAATTCACCCACATTTCGGTCTTTCAATCTAGCATTCAATCCACGCAAACGTCAATTTTTTATTTTTTTATTTTTATTTTAGGTTCTATCCACTGAAATCTCAGGAAACTAGGTGGCAGGACCTGCCAGAGTAAACTGAAACTACTGGGTACCTGGTCTGCCTCCACGGGGCGAAGGGTGGGCAACGTCGGGCCTCAGCAGGGGTCTGGCGGCTAAATGGCCAGAGGAACAACGGTACACGACGTCATACACCTCAAGATCCATATACTTTTAAATCTCTGGCCTTTACAGCGAACTGTATCACACCACAATGTAAACTACACGGAGATGGGGGGGGGGGGGGGAACCGCTGGTGCCTTTTAACCCGAAACACACTTTACTTTACCTAAACATCATTGCTGACCAGGTACAACCTTTCATGGCAACGGTCTTCCCCTCTGGCGGTGCCATCTTTCAGCAGGAAAATGCGCCATGGCACACCGCCCGGATTGTTCGAGACTGGTTCGCGGAACATGAGGAAGACTTCCAGGTATTGCCGCAGCCTCCAAATTCCCCAGATATCAATCCCATCGAGCATCTGTGGTTTGTGTTGGAACAGCAACTCCGATCTGCCGCGTCTCAACCACGGACCTTACAGGCGTTAAAGGATCTGCTGGTTACATGTTGGTACCAGATACCACACGACACATTAGAAATCTTGTAGCATTCATGCTTTTCCGGGTACGAGCTGTTTTGGCTGCACGTGGATGAATAACATCATATTTTGTAGGTGGTCATAATGTTTTGACTTATCGGTGTATATATATATATATATATATATATTTTTTTTTTTTAGGTCCTAGCCACTGAAATATCAGGAAATTAGGTTGCAGGATCTGCCAGAGTACCGTAGCCTAGTGGTCAGGCGCGCGGGTGCATAAGTACACGTGCCTTGAGTGACCGGGGTTCAAGCCCGTGACTGCTGAATATGGTGCTGTTTCTTGTATTCTGTCTATCTTGTGAACTCCTCTGACCGTTTGGTCGTCCCGGAGTATAAACAGAAAATTTATTATTATTATTTATTATAAAATACTGGTGTACCTGGTCTGCCTCCAAGGGGGCCAAGTGTGGGCAACGGTGGGCCCCAACAGGGGTTCAACGGCTAAATGACCAGATGACTACACTTAACAATATCTACACACTTTAAAATTTCTGGCCTCAACAATATTCTGTTTCACACGACAATTTATATTACGTGGAGATGGGGGGGAAACCCCTGTTGCCGTTAGATAGGAAAACACTTTACATTTGTACATATGAGTGAAAGAGCGAAAACCAAGTAGGGGTAGCTGCAGTTTTCCGTGATATAATTTTATCAAACAAAATGATAGAATGAAGCATATTTTGTATGTTAAAAAGCAATTATGAAACAACATTAGAGAGGGCATTTCAAAAGTGAATAATAAATCAGAAAAACGATTTCATTGTTTCCTTCATTTATCAATCAATCTTATATTTATCACAAGAGAGGGAGGATGGAAAATATAATTCCTCACTGTTATTACGAAAGCAAAGCTCCTTGAATATTCTAGAAAATAGTATATTGTTCTTTGAATAAAATACTTTTGAATAAAAGTATTTTTCTTTTATATGTTTATTATTGATATTTTTATCAATTTAAAATTAATTTACTATAAACAAATTGGAATATCTGGCCAATTCCAAGTTATTAAAAAAATTCGAAGTTATTCTAAAGGTACAATAAAATATGTTGATATTAACATTCAACGAACAAGCAATCCTTTAAAATAAAGGCTTTCTTTTTGTTCTCTTTGATAAACATTATTGGTCTTTCCGTCTAGTAGCAGCAACGTTGTTCCACACCGTAGCACGGGCGCGCAGTGGTACTATTGGAGTAGGAAGGTGGATTGAGTTAAAATCAATAAAGTGTCCATTAACCGTCCTACCTTCCCAGCAGGCGAGGGTATATTTAATTTGGTGACTTATTACCTAGTGACGGTAGTCATTAGCACTCGGCTGCGACCGGATATTAGCAGGTGGACGGCATGAAATAATTATTAGAACTGTCGCAGTTATTAGGCGCCATTTAAAGAGAACGCGATTACAATTCTGCTTCTACCCTCCTTTTTAGAAGTTATTCGTGTAGTTGCGAAGGGCCATCATTTTAGAGAAAGGATTTTTGTGCTCCTAGTAGAAGTGATGTTATTGTGTAGTACCTCAGACTTAACACACACTCTCTCTGTCTCTCTCGATCTGTTCCTCACTGTTTTGGATAATGCAAATATTGCCTAGCGATGAATATCTGTATGTATGTATATAATAAAACTAAGAATGTCAGGCCAATTGTGGAGGTTTGTTTCCATTCAACCACGTGGGCGTGATGAGGCGTGAAAGATCAACCTCCAACCAGTTAATACAGGGGAGGAACTACATGGTTGTCCAAAATGGCAAGCATAGTCGTATGAAGCGGTGTTGGGGGAGGGGATTTTTAGCACAATAACTGTCTCAGTCCAGTGTCTGCGCGGTAGCACAGTTGTATTGTCACCGTCCTTCCCACACCGAGTGGAAAAGGCCCGGGTACGAATCTTGTCGATGAGGCGAGGAACTTTTTTTATGGGCTTTTTTCACTTCGTGGGTGATTTAGTCGGTCTCAGGCGTAGATAGCAAGGTTTCTCCCCCCCCCCCCCCCAAACCAGCGATTTGTCGTCCAGAAAAGCAGCCAAATCGACCAATGAACACAGGCAATATACAGACACAATAAACATGCGTAGATGAAATAACTTTCTAGGTGACCCTAATAAGATTTTTTTTTTTTTTTTTTTGTCTCAGTCCAATCCGAATCAAGAAAAGAAGCCCCATACCGTTATGCTCCCTCTGCTGAATTTTATTGTGGAAATGATGTTCTGTGATGCCAAAACGACGCTTCCTATTCTTTAACATTATGTGGGGTTGGTAAGTTACACATCTCTAGTTAAAGAGAGAGATATGTAACTTATTTAAGTCTTTGCAGCTCCCTATAGTTAGTGGACGCCCTTCTGGACAATCCTGTTAATAAGTTGAGCAGTACTCTGAAGAGGTTGGTTCATAATGAACCACCCTCTTCAGAGTTGCCGATCTCTATCAGTTTTTCGGACTTATCGCACTGGAGTTTAATAGTTGTATTGACTTCGGTCTTTTATCTTATTATTATTATTATTTTCTTTTAGTAGTACTTATTACCATGCATGGGCTGAAGGAGATGGTAAGGGAAGGGATGCTGGAAACTTTGCTCTAGAGACTATTATTTTATTTTACTTTTTTGATGAATAAATAAATTGTATTGTATTATTATTGACTCAATTTATTGCATATGCTTCACCCCTGAACAGCCTTCAGCTAGGGGTTACTGCTTTAGAGGGAGTTATACATTGGTTTCTCCAGTTCAAATCTCCACTAAGCAAAGTGGTGGTATTGCACCGGTTGATGAGAGTCATCTACCACCTAGTCTTAGTATTAGTACTAGTTAGTATTATATTATTATTCGACTATATTATTATTAGACTATAGTATTATATTATCAGTGTTATATTATTATTAGTATTATATTATTTCGCTATACATTAAAAAAGTTTAACTCCTAGTGATATTTATTCCAGCCAATAGGAGAAGAGAGCGAGGCAATACGTCACTACAATGCAATTAATTATTGAAAACTGCCTCCATGTTCACTACCTAGTGCACGTGTTTCACTGTCTAATATTTGATGTTCCATTGTAACGTTTTTTGTCTATTAATGAATATTGTATATTTATAAATAGTTTATTATTTTGTAAATATTTTAAAGATTTGTATAGTTTGTAAATATTTCAGTTAAATATTTTAGTCCTGCTCTTTCGGATGCAACAATATTCCTCATGCATTATGGAATCCGAAGAAAAAGGCCTTTTCCTAAGTGACCTATGTAAACGCAGGTAAATAATTACATAGTGGGTGGCACCTCCATAGCCAGGTGGGAAGGAGCAGCAGTGCATGGCACACGCTTCTTGATTAGACCGGGGTTCGAACCCGTCACCACCAAATACGGAGGATGCGGAAAGGTCAGGGAATGACCACCGATATTCCCGGAGCAATATGGCCTTAGTTGCTAATGCGCCTAAAACCAAATAACAACATAGTGGGCTAAAATCTATTATTTGGTATCACTTGTCTTTGCGCAGTTGGTGTGGTTGTATGGTCGAGTTCTGTGATTTGGCGATTATTGTGAATGCGTTTTTTTTTTCTGATGGTTTTGTGTCGTCCAGGAGAGGGTGCTTAGCTTATGTAGGGTGTTTATCCCCCTAACTCGCTGTTTTAAAATCGAAAAACGAGTTCCCGATTTTAAAACAGCGGTAAGTGGGAGGATAAACACCCTAGGTATGTCAATCTAGGAGGAAAGGGGCGGGGCTAAACAGTGAGTGGCACCTGCCAATCACTACCTTCTTCCTGACAGTCGAAGTATGGAGTGATACCCAAGATCTCACTTTTTATTAGACCTTTTCCTAAGTGACCTGTGTAATTGCTGGTAAATTATTACATAGTGATATTTAATCGACCTTGAGAATGCTGCGCACTACAAATGCACAGGTAAATAATTAAGTAAATAATTAAACACAGGTAAATAACTTTAATTAAAGCCTGCACTAGAAGAATGCAAAAGTTCGATGAAATTTACCGGTAAAAGTCCTTTCCCGTAACGGCATTTGTATTGTTTCCTGCTCGATAAACAGACGGTGGGTGTTACCGGTTTGGAGTAGAAGTTGAATCCCACAGGAGATTGAAACCCTCCCTAAGTTGAGTGGGGGGGGTAACCTGACATTTTTTTCTCTAGAATCACTAATTGAATTAACTAATGGAATCACGAACAGAGTCATATTGGAAGTTCTGGCGCCGTAAAAAATGCTCGTAATGTAGTTTAACCGGTAAACGTTTTCGAAGTTTGCCGTGCTTCTCGTATGGGCTTCCTTTGCCTTTTTTTTTTTAATAAACAATTTATCCACTAATCCATCAGTGATTCTAAAGAAAAAGGGTCAGGTTACCCTCTCCACTTCGGGAGGGTTTCAATCTCCCATGGGATTCAATTTCTACTCCTGATCGATAACACCCACTGTATGTTTACTGAGCGAGCAACAATACAAATGCCGTGACGGCAAAGTACTTTTACCGGTAAATTTCATCGTACTTTTGCGTGCTTCTCGTGCAGGCTTTCTTTACCTTCGCCGTCATTTCCTGATTAGATATCGATCAGTACGTTTCCAGTGTATTTTATATAGAAAAGATTTGACTTACTCCGTCACACCTCTACATATTACATAGAAAAGCGTGGCCGGGGCTTGGCGAGCAAAGCGAGCAGGGGGCAGAGCCCCCTAATAATAATTATTATTATTAATGATACTGGTTAGTATTAATGTTAGCCAGCAGTACCGTGCATGGGTTGAAGGAGCTGAAGGTGGGGTGGAGGGTATAACGGAAACTGTTCAGCATATCCGCTACTGTGCTAATGTGATTTCGCAAGAATGAAACGGTCTCTTGTAACAGGCACCGAAATATTACTGACATGGTAACCGTGAGGCATATCTCCCTCTTTTTGAATTCCTTAACTACCTTGCTGTCATTCAAACTATTCTCTCAGATTTTTCCGGCGCAATTTTATGCTTGTTCTTTAAAGCTGTTGCTGAGCTCATGGGTCCACCATCCGAGATCCTTATTTTCTTTGAGGCTGCAAATTTAGAAATTGTGACGAGCCAGCTATTTAACAGATCCAAGGCAAGTTGACTATCACCCTGCTGAAGTGCATTCCAAGGAATTGCAGTGGCTGCTTCAAGGCATTTACTAGGGTTGGATTAATTTCGGGCTGGTTATTTATTATCTTTGTGTGGACCCTAGTCGAGACATTGTAGTTTGGAGTCGGAAAAGACAAGTTAATTAAAATTGGCATATGATCAGATTGAAAGGCAGTTTCTGCTGCTGAATCAAGTTCGCAGTTGGTTGATGATAGCACAAGATCAAGATAGTTGTCACCCCTTGTCGGGAGCTGATTAATTAGATAGATTCCTAACGGATGAAGGTTATTTAGCATTCTGTACTGAAGATGCACAAGTTGAGGGGATAAGTTGAAATCTCAACAGATTACGTGCCTTGCTGACGGACCAAGCCCGTGAATGAGCCGATTTGTTATCTCATCGATGGTTTCAACATTTGGTCCTGGGGATGTGTAGATAACTGCAATATTAGTACGGGCTGATTTAAATTGGCATGACGCAATTAGGCCTTCTAACTAAGTGGAATGGCGTTTGTAATTCTTAGTTACAATCATGTGTGATGTTTTATAGAAAAGTCCCACTCCACTACCTCTTTTGTCCTGTCGGGAGCAAAGAATCATATAACCAGCCGAAACTAAAAATGGAAAATCCTCTTATTTATGGTCAAGCCAAGTTTCTGTTATTGAAGCACATCATAATTGTGTGAGAGTAAAAGCTCTTCTACAGTTTTTAGCTTATTACGGATGCTACGGTCATTCTGATAAGGCTATTATATGTGCTGATCTTCCTTAGTACTTTCTGCCTATGTGTGGTCTGTTTCTATCTATTCTGGAGATGTCTCTTTGAGATATCCTCACAGGAATTGTGTATTATCTTCCATCCATGATTTCCGTGCTGAGTCAGCTAGTTGGGTTACCTGTACCCTTAATGTGACCGTGCAGTATTTCACTGTGCTGCTGATGCCTTGGGGCGGGCCTGATGAGGAGCAGCCCTCCAGGCCAGGAAGATGGCTGAATCAAGATTTTGTATTGGGTTATTTTGTAATCTAATCTAAAAGATGCATAGGAAGGCCATTTTGTTGACAATTGGAACACAGATAGGTTTAGATTTTCTTTTATGCCATTTTTAACCTGTTGTGTGATCGTTTGTGGAGCCAATCGTGAAATGAACAGGCTTCTGCGAGTGAGTTGTTGTTCGCCATCTGCTGCTTTCCCACTTGACCGGAGCCAGTTAGTTGGAGCTGTCCCAGTTATATGTGATCGTCTGGATCTCTTGTTTATTCGTGTCTGCGGTATTACCTTTGTCTCTTGGGTTTTATAATTTTCCCTGGCCGGGTTCCCTCTGGATATGAGAAGGGATCGCCTAGCGACAACCTCAGCCCAGGAGTGTGGGCCAAAGTCAGTATGACAGTGAGCTTCCGTATGGGATTTCATTACCAGTTTTTAATAACATATTGTCATTTCTAGTAGGTGTAATCATGGGTCCATCCTAGGTTTGTTTTGGTGTGTTGCTTTGGTGAGGTGTGCGCGTTAGACCTGCTATTGAAAGAGCTGGGGGATTTTCACTCTCAACATTACTTTTATCAATTGGTTGTTCATAGGTTTCTTTCTGATTCCGCGTTGGGTTCGTTGTCAGTCGGCAGTGTTCAGGTATAGCACTTTTTTTTAAGTGTCCTCCCATACTGATTGAGAGGGGTTGTCATTAGGCTGCCGCTGTAACTGAATGGTGAGATTTTGTTCATTTCATTGGTTGGCAGAGAAGATGCAAACGGGAGTCTATTATCTAGTTGGCTTTTCAGTTGGGATACTTCTTGGTGGATTTCTACGTTTTGCGCCCGTAGGAACTGGTTTTCCGAGAAGAGGTCAGTGACACTTTCAGAAATTCTTTCCATCTTGCCTAACATTATCTGTTTGAAGGGCTGTAATAGTTCTCGTGTGCTTAGTGATGATGTCTGTAAGGCTTCTAGAGATTAAATCATTGATGATTACTTGGTCTAGGTTAATCTTCGTGCTTTCGAGCATACTGGCTTGCGTGCTGGATTCCTTAGATGCGATCTCGGTTGAGCAGGCGGTAATGACGCCAGTCATGGGGATTTATCGAATTCATTGGCTATGACGCCGCCGTCTACTTTCCGTGGATTTTACAGATTAATTATCTGCATTGATTATTATCTGTATTAATTAACTTTTTCTGTTACAAAGATCGCATGTCCACTTTTTCGCCCTTCTTTATTTAATTTCCATAACACTGTAGGGATGCGCAGCTTGCAAAAACCCCTCTTGCACAAAAGGCAGTTGAGAAATACAGTTGACCTTACAAATTGCACAGATAATAATAATAATAATAATAATAATAATAATAATAATAATAATAAGATTCTTTATTAACATAAATTTTATACAATAGTGATTCCTTACACAGAAAGCCAGAGGAATCTTACAATTTGTTTTTTATACAAGTGATTTTGATTTATAAAAAAAATAATAAATAAATATAATAATGATAATAATAATAATAATAACTAAATAATAATTAATAGATCAAAGCAAAGATGATAATCAAAATGTAAAAATGAAGTAGTAATTATAGCGAAAAAGGACTACAAGTTGAGCAGAACATGAATGACATCGGTTAACTTACTAAGATCGGCACTTACATAAATGTCCTTTACAAACAGCAAGATAGGACAAGATGCCATCTCGATATGCCTTGTCTATAATCCACAGGTCGATGTCGAGCGAGTTGAGAGTGTCCAGAGTCATTAGGGAAGTGTCTCTTGAAATTCTGTAACCTCTGGAGCTTTGAGCATAAGGAGGGGTACTACAGAGATGTCTGCCTGGCAAACGCCAACCAACCGTGTTCCAGATGTTAATGTGATCCTGCTTAGCTGAGCACAGATGAAGGAATGACTTTATTGCAGGTTGCAGCAGAGAGTAGATTTAGATGTTGTGTACATCTGATGCGACCACAAATTGGCCCACTTCAGCACCCAGAATTCGAGGCCCTATAGTTTCCTGAGGCTGGTCGGTGGTGCCGCCGACCAAACTTCCACGGCATAGGAGAGTACACTACAGAAGTAAATTGCGAGGTACTTCTTGATTATTTGCTTATTGTGCGTTTTGCACAGATCAATTTTCATTCCCCAGAACGCTCTCAGGGCTTTGGAATACTGAGCTTGGATTTGTTTTTTATAGGTGAGGTTGGCATCAAAGATTACTCCTAGGAATTTGACATTGTCTGTGGGAGTCAGGACATTTCCTGCCAATTCCGGAAGTAGAAAAGATGCAGTATCAGCAGAAGTCATCCGACTTGGCGTAAAGATGAGATAGTTTGACTTCTCTGGGGCCGACCGGGCTAGCCGGGTGGGTAAAGTGCCTGCCTGGCAACCCAAAGGTCGCGGGTTCGATTCCCGCCTCGGGCTTGGATCAATGTACTGCAAAAAACCTTGGGAGGTGCATTATGGCCACAGAAGCCTATACGCCAACAACTACCAAAAAAAAAAAAGACTTCTCTGGATTGACTGACAGGCCAGAAAATTTAGCATACTTACAGAATGTATTTAGGTAGCTGTTTACAGATTCAGAGGCGGTTTGTCTTTCTTGTGAATCACCAACATGGCGTTTGCATGGCAAGTAGCAAACAATATCATCAGCATACGATAGGAACGCTGGAATTTAATCCATTAGTGGAACGAATATTGCTGCAAATAACAAGGCTGAAAGAGAACCACCTTGTGGGATCCCTACTTCGACGCTTTTAGTGACTTTAATGCCATCGCCTTTGAAGTGAAGCATTCTCCTAGATAGCAAATTATTGAGGATCTCGAGCATATTTCCGGATATCCC
Organism: Mastigoproctus giganteus; assembly: GCF_048544385.1. NCBI lineage: Eukaryota > Metazoa > Arthropoda > Arachnida > Uropygi > Thelyphonidae > Mastigoproctus > Mastigoproctus giganteus. The sequence continues at coordinate 141,442,412 of NC_143576.1, forward strand.
GTAGAATCTCTCAAGTAAGGCAAGAAGGGGTGTTATTTGGACTTTTAGTTGAAAGCAGATTTCATGTCGAGAAAAATGGTGTGAAGATCTTCGTTGTCATTCCAGGCCTGAAGTATTTTCTGTGATAATGACTGTAGGCAGGATACGGTAGATCTATTAGGCATGGCATAATGGGTGTGTTCTGGCCTATGCGTAAAGATTGCGAGTGCTACATCATTATAGATGCACTTCTCGAGGCATTTCAGGAAGGGAGACGCAATTGATATTGGCCTGAAGTCAGCCGGTCTTTTCGCACGAGGCTTTTTCGGAACTGCCACGACTCTGTACGATAACCAGCTTGAAGGCATCTGTGCAAATTTGAGTACTTTGTTGTAGAGTTGAGTGAGCTCTTTGCTGATGAAATGAGAAGCAATTTTTAGACTAAACAAGGTATTGCGTCAATTCCTATGGTGGACTTGTCAGGTAGTGAATTTATTATTTTTATTAGCTGTTCTTCGGAAATTTCTGTATTACTAGTAAGTGAAGAAATGTTAAACGCTTCGTTCCAAGGATATGCTTCGGACACATGGTGATACTATGATTGTTTGTCATTTTAATGTTGTGTTCTGTTTCCAAAGCTTTTAAGTTCAGTTTCCACGGAGCGCGTGATCGAAGATAAGGCTATACCAAGAAAGTGCCCCGTTAAGAGAGCTGGAGGCAAAAATTAACTTTAGCAGGTTACCCTTGGGAATAGTGTATTAGGGACACCTTTGATCTTGTCCTTCCAACGAACAGAGAAGGGGTTAGCTTGACGTTATGCTATAGAGACCACAATAGAGAGAGAGAGAGAGAGAGAGAAAATCTTTATTGCCCTTCACGGCCATAACGCCAGGGGTTTACAGCCTCCCGATACTTCCGGGATAATTGAACAGTTATTTACAAAAAAAGATAATTTATACAAAAAAAAAAAAAAAAAAAAATAGCCCAGCTTCAATACTTTTCGCAACAGTCTTAAATAAAATTAATATAAAAGATTACCTGGTAACCATCAAGTTAAGTGGACATGATCATCAGCTCCTCGACGATAAGTCGGACCATTTGACATAAATTTCATACTTGGGAAAATAAGAATCACTTTAAAATTCCATATTATACGAAGAGATCACTTTACAGGCAACCTTACACTGCACGCTCGTATGTTGTTTAACCACATGTTTAATACTTTTTAAAAAACCAAAACCACCTGTTTAAAACCAAAACCACCTGTTTAAAACCAAAACTTGTTTAACCATCTGTTTAATACTGTTCCTGCTCTTTCTCTCCATAATTCATTCATTACCCCTCGACGTGGGCACCTGTACGTGGTGAGGGGACCTCCCAGTGATGCTGCTGGCCTTCCAGGTTAGCATCACTGGTATCTAACGCCCATACCTTGGTTCCAGGGTTACATCGTTGGAATCCGGCGTATGCAGCCGTGCGCCACGAACCGTGGAAACTCGGAAAGGGGGATCCTGGTGGGTGAGGGGCCCAGCTCTAATATACCACTTTGGCCCCTGCTTCGACAAGACGGGTGATCCCGGACGGCCCGACTGGGATCAATCGGCGGGTGGTTTTTTTACTGCTAGGGTCAACTGCGTTCCAATAAGTCTCCCTCCCTTTGGTACTGGGACGGGATCAAGACTTATTGGTAGCGTGGGTATGGTGCTCCTAAACGACCTTGGCGTCCCGTTCGTGTACGCAGTACCTGCTAGTTCACGAGTGGGCGTCCCATCGTTGGGCTCCGTGGTGGGTGAGGTACTCAGGGCATCGGAAACTTTCACTTTACTCCTATGAGTAATTTCAATAACTCAAACTCCTCTGGGTCCTCTTCCAGGTCCTACCTGAAATTGATGAAGAGAATATAACTTCAAAAAAGAAACACCGAACAGAAGCTGCACCGCCTCCTGTACCTCGATTCCTTATCATACATTCTACCGGTGAAAAGGTAATAGGTAAAATATCACCCTTCTTCATTCAGAATGGTCTTGAAGGGCTGGCAGGGTTCCTGATGTCGGTAAAACGACTTAGATCGGGTGACTTTTTAGTAGAAACTTCCTCAGTGCGACATTCAGAATTGCTTCTCCAAGCAACATCTCTCGGGGGCATTCCAATTAAGATATCACCACACAGGACATTCAATACATCGCGTGGCGTAATTGCCTAGTGGGATCTCCTTGAAACATCTGAAGAGGAGATATGCACCGAAATGAGAGAGAGATCAAGGAGTAACAGCCGTTAAGAGGATATTTATGCATAAGGAGGGAAAACTAGTCCAAACTAGGGTTCATATCCTTACATTTAACACACCTAAACCGCCTACTTCCATCAAGGCTGGTTATCTGAACTGTCCTGTAAGTCTATACATTCCGAACCCGTTCCGATGTTTCAGATGCCAAAAATATGGCACTCTCAGATGTCTTGTCGTGGATCAACTGCTTGTGCCCGCTGTGGAATCAAGAACATGACACAAGGGAATGTTCTGCCTCGAAACCAGCATGCTTGAATTGTGGCGGTAAACACCCTGCATATTCAAGAGCATGCCAAAGATGGAAAGACGAAAAACAAATTCAAAACATCCAGACGGAACAAAACATCCCATATGTGGAAGCGAAGAAAAAGGTAACATCAGTAAACAGCGGAAAATCTTATGCACAAGCAGTTTTGAGGAAGGTTTAAATTTCAACGCAAACTGATATTTCAGTCTCGCCACGTGATTCTTTTACACCCCAAGCCCGATACTTGTCACAAGCACAGCAAGATACAGCAGTCGGTACTCCCATTTCAATACCAAACGAGGAAGTGCACCTAAAGAAAAACCACCTCCAACTAAAACCCCGCTTGTTATTAAATAAAGTGTAAAGTGTCAAATGGCACCAGAGGTTTCCTCCATCTCCGCGTGGTTTTCTTTGTGGGTGTAACAGATCACTGTTAAGGCCAGAGATTTAAAAGTGTATGGGATTTGGAAGTATTGTGTTGTGTATCGTTGTTCCTCTGGCCATTTAGCCGCTAGACCCCTGCTGGGGGCCCAACGTTGCCCACAGTCAGCCCCGTGGAGGCAGACCAGGTACACCAGTATTATAGTTATTTACTGTGGCAGGCCCTGCCATCTAATTTTCTCAGATTTCAGTGGCTAGGTCCTAAAAAAATAAAAAATAAAATTTAAATTAAAAAAAAAATTAAAAAAAATAAATAAAATAAATAAAATAACAATAACGCGATTTTAAGGGGTGGTTCGCTAATGAGGTCCAAATTCGGAATTAATGCAAGATTTGGCTGTTATAATTTGGAAGTTTAAGTTTTTGTCGTGTGGGCCGTGCACTGTGATGTATAGAGAGAGTGGGGGGAAGACTGGAGGGGAAAGACATAAGTATGGGGCCAATAGGGAAGACGACTCCAGATATCACTGCGGCATGCCCATGCCGCACCAGGAGAAGTAAACGGGGGGACGGTCACGGTCCCGTTCCCTCCCCCCGCCAGAATTTGGAGAGAAAGTGGGACAGACTAGGTGTTCAACCCAGATCGCCAAAAGGCGAGGCAACAGCATAGCTACGGTCATGGTTTTTGATTGCCAGTTCAGAATCACTTCAGGTGGGTTACTGCGGTCACAGTCATGGTTTTTGGATGTTCACTTCAGGTAGGTCACAGTCTTGGTTCAGTGTCTCACTAGTCACGTGTTCGTCTTATGGGGTCAGGAAGAGGAGTGATGACTCTGGTCAGTTTGTAGTACTGCTTTGATGTCAATTCAGGTAGTCATATTCGTTGAGAGCATCAGTCCTGGCCTTTTGCACCAGGTCATGAATGGAGAGGTATCTTTGTTGGTAATTTCTTCTGATCGGTTGTAGTCATGCAGTATGTTCATGCTGTAGTCTTGAATGTCTCCTCCTTGGTTAGTTTCAAAGGAGTTCTATTCAGATGTTTCCGTATTGTTGCGGATAGCGATTTCCGTTCTCCGTCTGTTAAAGATGTCCTGGGCGTAGCGGCTGAACGCGGTGTGCTCGTCTCCCGAATCCAGAAGGTGATGCTCATTGTCTTTTGGTACGAACTTTATACTGGTGATGAGTACTGATCTTTGTTCCTCATAGCATTCACATTTGTGCATGATATGTTGCCACGTCTCAATATTGCCACAGGTGCAAGTTGGGTCCTCGGTCAGTCCGAGTGCATTCAGTTTTGCGTTAAAGGGTCCATGGCCCGTCAGGAGGAAGGTGGTGTTCAGTCCTGGGTAGAATCATTTGGGGGCCTTTGGATAGGTCTTGTCTACGTAGGGTATAAATTTCCGTGTGACTTCGCCCTTGGTCGGCTCTTGCCATCACCTCTGCCAAGTTTCTTTCAGGTGTTCCATGATTTTCTGTTTTTCCGTTCGGTGGTTGTTTGTAGGGTCCAGTGTAAAAGTGTCAAACGTGGTCGGTGTTCCCTTTGCCAGGTAGTACATCAACCCACATCTTGCCACCTCCAGGTCCAGAGGGAGAGTTCCCGTCAGGACCTGCAGCGCACATGTACTCACCGTGTTACACGCCCTGGCGATGGTGAGGAGTATTTTTCGCTGTATTTCGAGGATTCCTTTATTTACTGCGGTTCTTGCTTTGGCGTACCATATTGGGGATCCATAAGTAATTGCTGGGACGAAAATCGCTTTATAGTGCAGGTATAATGTTCTTTTGTTTAGACCCCAGTCTCTGCGTGTTACTCTGACTACTAGTGCGTATTTTCTCAGCTTATCCTTCAGATATAAGAGGTGTTGTTTAAAGGACAGGTTGGAATCTAGGATAATGCCTAGGTATTTCATCTGTTTTGCTAGTTTGATTGTGCTTCGCCTTACTTTTATCTGGGGCGGCCGTCTGATGTTGAGTGTTCCTCTCAGTAGAATTGAGTTCGTTTTGGTCGGGGAAATCTCCAGTGTATACAGGTTTGCCCACTCCTGGAGTACTTGCAGTGCATTGTTCGCACGGGCCCGCTTGATATTAGTGAAGTACAGGAGGTAAATGAAGAAGCAGAAAGTGTGGAAGAATCTATTCTGGATCTTCAAACAGTCACTACACGCCAAATGGAAAGCTTCCGGCGATGTCCAAGACCGCATTTCATTCTCCAAAGCCAGGGCAGAATTCAACAGAAACAAATCAGCTGCAATTAAGAAGCACCTTGAAAGAACCTTAAAAAGGGGGAAACCATTCTACAGAACAAAGGCTAGTTCTTCCAGCAACATCGACCCAGTTGACTGGCTCAACTGCGTTGCCAGATTTTTTAATCAACCTCCAGCTCTACCTAATCTGCCACTCTTCAACCACGCTCATCCCACTGATAGTCTTGCTACGATCCGGATTTCCAAGTTTCCAAGTGATGCAGGCCATTAATACTCTCCCTCTCACAGCAACCACCGGTGACGATGGCATCCCCCAGTTCATAGCCAAATGCTTAAGCGTCTTCATAATCGATTCACTCCTCAACCTATACAACAGACGCCTCCTAGCTCATTTCTTTCCACCCCAGTGGAACAGGTACTCTGTCTGGCCCCTTCCTAAGCACCAACAATCGACGTTCCCAAGCCAATATAGGCCCATCGCTTGCGACACTGTATTGCTAAAAATTCTGGAGAAAACACTGCTACCGTCTGTCACCCATCAAATTCTCTGTGACAGTCCTCAGCAAATACACTATGGGACATCAGGAAGGTCAACTGTAACTAACCTTGCAACAACCACTCTGCACATCTTAGAAACCTTTGAACAAAGACAGGAATTGTCAGTTATATATCTTGGCATCCATTCCGCATTTGATGCCATCTATATACCTAATCTCATACGTCTCTTAGAAAACTACTTCAATTTTCGCGGCGATGTTCTCTGATTCCTAGAATCTCTCCTATCCAAGAGGACTCTTGTTCTAAAGATCGGAACAAAGACCTTCACGCGTCACATAACTGCCGGTGTGTCTCAAGGGGGGGGGGGGGGTTCCTGTCTGACATTCTCTTCTCAGCAATCATGGTGCCGTTTGTGACCAACAAGTGCAATTGGATCACATATGCTGACGATGTCAAGCCTCCTTACTAGGATATCGCCATCCAACTCGGCAGCCGAAACCACTCAGCAAATCACTAGCAAACTGCAGGACATAGCTGACTACCTCAATACTTTCAACCTCCAAATCAACCCCCTAAAATCGGTACAAATAATTTATTTAGTGATGGGCAGCCCAACAACTTTGGAGCCTATGTTTAACGCCTCCTCATTTCCAAGTTTTCAAACGCACAAAGATCTGGGGTCATTTTCGACCCCAAACTATCTTTCAACGATCACGTAAACCTCATACAGTCGAGGCTGAATTCACTACGCTGGGTCACCAAACAACAGCTGCTCCACACCACCGACCCACAATTGGTAAAAAGATACATCGTATCAATCCTTTACTCGACAATACTGTATGCTTCAGAGATATGGGCCTCGGCTGTCGAATCCAGCATTAAAAGAATATTCTCTGCCGAATTCTGGCTTCTAAAATGGGCCAACAGTAAACTCCACCTTCCCCCAGCTCTCAGATCAACGCAGAAGTCCTTCAACTACGCAGGCTCCGATCCTGCATCGGAGAAAGAAGGCTGCTGTTCATCATCAAGATGGCCACCAGTAAAATTACAGAACCGAACTTCTGGGATCACTGCTCTTCGTGCATTCCTCCCCCTTATCTCCGGTCTTCAGCACAGCTGCTAGCAAACCCTAACCGGCAGATTCCTGCCAAAGCAAATGCTGCCCTCACTGCAAGCCATCGACGGGGACCTCCAAGAAGTGGTCAACAATAAAAAATACAGGAAGGGAATCCTCGTCGAACTGAAAATGTAAAACTGTGCTTTGTTGCTTTCCAATAATCTTTAATTGCAACATGTATATCATGTTGCAATTATGCTCCCTTTCAGAGTTAAACTATAATATTCACTTTTGCTCGATCCCTAGCCACATTGGTATCAGAGGCAATGACTTGGCTGATGCAGCAGCAAAATCAGCATCGCCACAAAGTCGCATCCGCTTGTCAGTCCCCTATACAGACTGCAAGCAACTGATCTACAAAAAATTATGCGCGCGTTGGCAAGAATCTTCGAATGGGTGACTGACTGCGCTGACTTGTTGTGCAAGGTTCGACGGGAGGAAGTAATTCTTGCTCGGCTACGCATAGGACATTCTCACCTGACGCATTCGTACTTGCTGAGGGCTGATGATAATCCTATGTGTAGACATTGTAAAGCAAATTTAACTATCCGTCATATTTTAGTTGAATGTACATATTTTAGTAATGAATGCCGTTTATGTTTTAACCATCTGTCTGAGCCTTATACACACAGGCAGATTTTATCCGACGATGACAATGTGTCAGATGTATTCAGGTTTTTACAAATGATTAATCTACATAGTTTTATCTAGATTTCTCTAATGTTATAATATATTATAAATGTTTTATGCCATATTTTTGTTTATAATATATTAACTAAATATGTTATTTTATATTTTTACATATTTATATTTTATTACCTTAGACTTATCACCGTAGAACTCACCGAGTTCTACGGTGGATGATGATGATGAGAGAGGTAGCAGCAGTAAAAGGCAAAGGAATGGGTTTTAATTTCAGAAAAGGAAATTATGATGCCTTAAGGTACTACATGGCCTCTATTAACTGGGTAGGTGTCCCGCAGAGAATGAATACATTTGAATTGTGGTATGCTTTTAAAACATTAAGCACAGATACCTTGAATGCGTATTTACCATTAAAAAATACTCCACGAGGAGGGTTCCAGGTTGGATGAATAGTGAAGTTGCCACATTACTTGAGGAGAAAAAGGTAGCATGGAAAGGTTACAGAGCAATAAAAAGTACTGAAGCCTATAACAGTTACAAGATGATCTGAAAAAGAGCCACAGAAAAGGTTCGACAGTGCAAAGGCAGTTTATGAGAAATCACTAGCAAACAGAGCAAAGAGGGGGGATAACGAATTCTTCACATATATAAATGCCAAGAAGAGCAGGACAAACCAGATCGGACCTTTAGGGAAGGGAAAAGGGATAGTATTAAATACACCAGCTGCCGTTGCAGATGAACTCAACAGTTATTTTGCATCGATATTTACAAATGAAAAACCTTTTGTGGCAATGGGAAATTGTGGGAGCGAACTTGAAAAATATGTAATTAATGATATTGAAATTTCGCAAGATTATTTAATGAAAAAACTTTCGAGCCTACAGGCCAGTAAGGCTCCTGGAGTTGCTGGAATATACCCTATAATCTTAAGCGAGGCGGCAAATGAGTGCATTGAACCATTGAGGCTATTTATGCGAGCATCACTAGACTCTGGGGAGATTCCCTTGGACTGGAAAAGTGCCAATGTATCTCCCATACATAAGGGTGGCTCTAAGAGTGAAGTGGGAAATTATCGACCTGTCAGTCTGACTTCAGTGGTAGGGAAAATCATGGAGGCAATGATCACGGGTGGAATTCAGGATCATTTTAATCGAATTGAAATTCTCAAGGATACTCAGCATGGTTTTGTAAAGGGAAAATCATGTTTAACAAATCTGGTTCGCTATTTTGAAAGGCTTACCGGGTATGCCTAGTTCCATCAACAGTGCCTGAATTTCTTCAACTTTTGTCAACGGATCCAGCCTGCTAATGAAGATATTTGCTTGAGTATTGCCGGTGGCTTGGTGATCTCGTATTCTGAGGCTAATATTAACTACTCTCGTGCCAATCAAGGTGGTTTTGCTGTTTCTGGAATACCGAAACAGCAAAACCACCTTGTGTGAGGGGATGCTTGCGTCGGTTGAGGTCCGGGCATCTGGCCTGGCTGTGCTCCATTCATGCCTGCAATGTCAGAGTTCCGTTTCGTTGATTTTAGCATGGCGCTATAGGCGCTGTCTTTAGAGAGTGTAACTATATCCGTTTCGGGTAGTTGCGATTACTCAGGTGTGGGAGATGGGCGTTCCAGTGGGCCAAGACAAGGGAGCCTAGTGTTCACGGGCAAGAGACCTTGTAGTAGGCCCAAGGACTTTTGTTGATAATCTTCAATCTGGCTCAGACGTTCCCTTAGCGAGCTATTTTCTGAATACAGTTTTCTTAGAATGCCTTCAATAGTTTCAAGTTTCTCAGTGTTACACCCGCAAAAAGCGCAGCTGACTTGAGCCTGCGATTCCGTTTGAGAAAAATTATCAGTAACCCCAGACAAAAGCTTGCTGTTCGTAGCCGGTTCACTGAGAATGGAATTGATATGTGTGGTGACGTCTTTCACAACATTCGGCATTCTAGAGGAAGAGACTGTGGGGGAGGGAGGCAAGTGCACTAAAGGAGCAGCCAATATGTCAGCTGTATCTGACGAATTCCTATTTTGCTTGCGGCTGAGTGCACATCTCCATTTTGATTTCCTAAGTTGCGCAGACCGTTTTAGATCTTTAATGTCACTACAAAAATTGCAAAAAGGAAGCTGGCATGATAATGATGAACATTTTATTAGGCAGTCGGAAAGTTTTTCGCAGCTCGAGCAGGGTTGCATATTTTTCGACAGCATTGTAAGAGATATGGCAAGGTTGCTGACAAAGTAAAAGCAGAGTACTTACTGACCAAGGAATGTTCCTTCAGGCTAGGATTAAGTAGGGTGGTGAAGAGCTGACTACTTACTTTTCGCAGTATGTGGGCTCCAACGGGTAAATGAATACACACTGTACTCACAATGGCGAACAACAAGGTCCGATTCAACTTTAGCAATTCTGCCAGGAAATCCGAAATTTCTGGACGAGATAGTAGCAAAAAGCACTTCGATACTCACTCCTCACGAACTGTGAATATAGATCTAAGACATTAGATGAAAATTAAGATGGTTACACTAGTTTAAGAAACTAAAACACAATTGAAGTAGCGAAGTGTGTAAATAACCCGACTCGAAAAATCACGCGCATGCCTCCTGAGCATTTGATGTAAGAAGTGGGGTTCCCCAAGGATCAGTATTAGGACCACTGTTGTTTTAAATTTTCATAAACGACATCGGTGAAGGGATAGAGGGCGTGATGTCTAAATTTGCAGATGATGTTAAAATTGGTAGAGTAGTTAATGATCACTGTCAAGCTGAGCTTCTTCAGAGAGACCTAGATAGGCTTCAGGAATGGTCAGAAAATGGCAGCTATGCTTTAATCCAACAAAGTGTAAGGTATTACACCTGGGAAACAGTAATCCAAAAATGGGTAACAATAACGTCCATATGGCCTTTGTCTTCACAGTCTTTTAAAAGTTCAGATCTAATGTGCAGCAGAGATCGATAGTGTTTGCAGGAAACATAACCTGGATGAAAAACACGTTACTTTTCATTCTTCATATTTGAGAAGGTTGCTAACCGTAGGGAGTACATCTACTACGCTGTTGTTGAACGATTTTGGAAGTCAGGCGAAGTCTTTGCTGTGTGTGTGTGTGGAGTCGGGGAAGAATATAATGTTATTGGCCCTATGAACGGTCTCTAATGACCCTGAGGTGATATATAGGATTTCGAGTATCTTATATAGCTACATTCAGAATTCAATATTCATTTCCTAGCACACCGAAGAGGAGCGGAGGACCAAATGACAGATGCATGCATATATCATTTCAGAGAAGCTCCTGCTGAAGTTCCCTTATTGTTGCTTTGTCTCTGGCTTTCATGGCATTAAAATGGTTAACGAAAATGTGATTAACATTCCATCGCAGACCAAAATTTTTGGGAGCTGTGACCTTTTTGACTTTGTTATCGTTGATGAAATTTGGATGTTGTTTTTGAGTTTCTTCTTGGTAAACATAAATCCGCACAAATAACCTTTACCATTGGTTTATTTATAACCCGGTGTAACATAGTCAGGATTACAGTGCTGATAAATGGCCAGTCATAACTTTGACAACTGTTTATGTGAGTTTGAGTCCAAGAAACAACAAAAATACTTTAACTCGTTAGTGTTAATCTTTAAAATTTGCCGACGTGAGCAGCCAATTGAAATAGGGTAGAGCTCTTTAGAGTTTTGGATTTCTGACCTTTGTAATACTTCGGGTTTACTAGAAAATGATTCCTGGTCAAACCTCAGTTTGATAGAAAGTAATTTCAAGATAAAGAAGGTAGAAGAAGCTAAAACTTTCGAGTGAGCTTTGTTTGTCTTCTTTCATTTTCAGAAGTGCTTCTTGACAAATGCCACTTTTAGAATGCTTAAATTTCTTCGTTTTAACAGGATTGGAAGAGATGACTTGTCAATGTTCTTCAGTGATTTGCTGAAGAACAAATCTCTGATGACTTTTAGTGAGAACGTGGATTTTGATGTTCCGTGGTAGATATGGTTGGTTTTGAAATTGACTGTAAATTCAACAGTAAAAGGGAGCAAGGTCGAAAGAGAATAGAATCTAAATGGTAAATCGAGGCATTCCATTTTAAATTTATATAGGTTGTGGTAGCAAACTAAAAACGTTAAGGGTGGAACCAGTTTTATTTTCCAAATTGCCGTTCTACAAATTATCAGTTCGATCGTTGTTTTGTTTTTATTGTGAACATTTCCATTGAATAGGAATATTAGACGAAACGCGTTTTACATTTTGCATTAGAATAATTAGAAAGATGGACCGCATAATTTAAAGCAATCAGAATAATAACTAGTCTAGTCAAACTGATGCATACTGATTTGGTTTCATTGATTATGGAGAACCTCTGGGATAGCGTAATATTTAACCGACGTCATACGAAGGCCGAGTTCGCATCCTGTCATGACGTGAGGAATTTGTATATGCTTTTTTCATAACGTGGCTGAGTTAGTCGGTTTCAGAAACAGGTTATATTTTATTTTTTTGTTTCTCCGGAAACTCGTTTCTCGTCCATCAAATAACAAACCATCCGAAGAATACACACACAAACACAATATACTGACGCCTCATGGTAGCTTTTGTGTTTATTATATATCTAACCTAATATAACTGATTTTAAGATAATTATTGTATTCAATTTCTGTTCTGAAAAGATTTTTGTGTGTAACTTGACCTTATTTTATAAGACAGCAGGTCAGTATCTTTTCCTCTTAACTGTTATTTAATTATGAGTAACTTTATAATGTTAGGAAGTTATTGATGATTGTATAACTCTATAATACGTCTTATTTAAGATTTAATATACTTAATTTTATGCAAATAAATTTAATAAAATAGTTAATTTTGTTTAAATATGTTTATTAATATCTTCAATTTTATTCGTTATTTATTGTAATCGCTCGAAGCTACTTATAAATGAATGAACTTATTAGGTGTTTTCTTTTCATATGTTTTGCATTCAAATAACAAAATGAAATACCATTTCGTACTTTATCAATGCATTGTCGTACATTTTTAACTTGATGTGTAACGCTTCCAAACATCACTCTCTTGTTCAGTGGCATTTTTTAATGTAACCTCCAAAGATGAAAGGTATTAGAACCAATAATACTTAATACCATGTGAGGGTTGAAGGTTGAGAAAATGAAAGAAGATACTTTGATATTAAATTTGAATTTCTATAGATTGCGATTTTCAGGAAACGCATGTAAAGGAAGGTTGTTCAAGAAAACGGGAGTTAAAGGAATAAATGAGGAATAAAAAAAGTTCTTTTAGATTAAAGTTGGACAATAAAAGGATATTGAATGGTTGTGGCGCATGTGTCGGACTGGTTTGGAAGAGAGAGAGGGGGGGAGGGAATTATATAAGCCAATTCAGAAAAACAGTGCTTGTGGAAGTATCTATAGAAAAGCTATGCAGCAGAAACAGAAAGTGTACGAGAAAGAGAGTGGAGACCCTTGTAAAAGATGGGTAATTAATTAACACAACTGTCCTCTTTTGAAAGGAGTCAAGAAGTCTGAGAGAGGTTATAGGGTGACCGCCTCAGATGTGGGAACAATGTTCCATGGTAAGGCGAATTTCAGATTTGTTTAGAATGAGTAGCAGTAGAGAGAGAAAGATAAAACCCAATGTTTCAGTTGCAGAGGAAGCATATTTTATTTTTGATTTGCATATGCCAAGAGATATTAGAAATCAGAGTAATCCCTAATAAAGATATATGATCTTGTCTAGAAATCTTTCATTGAAGATAAGCATAGGAGCAGAAGAGTTGTTTTTGCGAGATATAAGACAGGACTGAGTATTAGGATTGAAATTAACTAAGTTATCTTAGCCCCATTGGAGAATTACTTGGAGATCAGCATTTAAGGAATTGATAGTAAATATTCGAGAAGTTGAACCTGTTCCGCAGGGCAAGGTTTCACAAACTAGAAAGTGGAATGCAATGTTCTGTCATCAGCAAAACTATGGATAGGATTTCCAGTCAATGGGAGAAGGTCATTAATATATAAGAGAAAAAGTGTGGGAGAACACAAGCGTTAGTGGAGAAGTTAGACTACAGAAGCCATCTATTATCTGTCTATCTGCCACCCGCAGGGAGCAGTCACAGAGAAAACTGGATATCCAATTACAGAAAATAAAGCCGGAAATCGATAAGATCGAAGCTTATTTAGAACACTTTTATGCCAAACACCATAAAAAGTTTCACGAAACTTTCCCATAACATTTATCCATAGATGGGTAACATAAGCCAATGGATTAACACTGATGGAATCCATATTGGCTATCATTGATCAAATGTAAGGATTCAAGGTATTGTAGGAGTTGACTGTTAATGGATTTCTCCATTAAGAATGAGTAGAAGTGCAATGGGAAGATAACTGGATGAGAGGGATTTTTCACCCTGTTTTTAGGAACTGCTTGGATATGAGCAAATTCTCCAGTCGATTAAGAAAGTGTAAGAAGGAGACACAGAAAAGGAGTAAGCAAGCCCAGGAGCACAGACTTTGAGAACAAGCGGAGAAATATACCATAAGGACCTAGAGCTTTCTTGGTACCAACATTGTTCAAAATTCTTCTGACATGCTTTTGATGGAAGGCCACAGGAGACATTGAGTGGAGCGTACTAGGAACAGTAGGAGGTAGTTTACTAAGATCGTCAAATCAAAAGTTAGAAGAAAAGTAGGATACTAGCAGGTTGGCTTTATCATTAGCTGAAGTGGTAATAGAACATCAAGTTTTAAGAGATGGGAGTATAGATGGACAAAGCTTGCAGCCACTAGCTTTGGAAAGAGACCACAATGATAGACTACCGTTTGGACAAGAACTGAGCTTTCTACTCTTAGCCTGTTCAAATCCCAATTTGGACTGTTTAATAATTGCTTTACAGTTGTTGCTAGGTTTGGTATAGGCATCAGAAAATAAACCTGGAGATTTAGTTGCATTCCAATTGCGATAGGCAATCTTATCATGAACTACCTTAGCACAATTATTGGAAAACCAAGATTCAGACAAAGTACAATATTTTGAGGTGTAGTGTGGAATAATACAGGAATAATTTCACTGACACGATCTGAGTAAACATGACCTCAGAAGATTTAAAACAGTAACTCAACCAAGGAAAAGAAGACTAAATCTCGCGGGTCATCCCATTTTGCATTCTTGTAATGCCAAACAATACGAGGCTGAGAAAGGTCACGAGAAAAAGGCTCCATTGGAGAAGTGACCATCACTAAGTTGTCGTCTGAGGTAAGTAGAGGACCCCTCACCTCGACCGTGTACTTGGAAGGGTTGTTCGTGAGAAAAACATCAAGGGTGTTGGCTGTGTGTTTAGAATTGTCTGGTATTCTGGTAGGTAAATGGACAATTTGAGCGAGGTCATTAGTAATTAAAAACGACTCATCATCTCGACCAGATGAGTAGGTGTGACTTAGAAAACTGAAGCCAGCTAGAGTTGTGAACATTAAAGTCGCCAAGGAAAACTATCACATTGTTAAGAAAGTTGGACTGGAGAAAGTCGAGCTTCAAAGAGAGGAAGTTAAAGAGTTCCAAGTGATTAGTGGAGTTTGGAGAACGATAGAAGCAACAGATGAATTTGACAGAATTGGGTAGAGAGATTTTTAAGGCAAAGAAGATCGAAAAGAGGAGATCCCAAATTTCTGAATCTCTGACAGAGAATATCAGAGCGGACGTATGCACAAGTGCCATCTTTGAAGCGAAAGGAATCGTACAGCGAATAATTAGGACAATTGAGACGAGCAGTGGTTGAATCAACTGGTAATTGGGATTCTGTCAGAAAAAGTAAGTGGAAATGGACATCATTGAGATTGGAACTGAGACCACATATATTTGTGAAATGAAGAGGAAATGTGTGGGAGGTTTAGATCTTTTCGTAGATAAGTTTGTTTTATTAGTTTGGCTATTCATGATGTATTCAGTAGTAAATAAAAGGTGGAAGGGGACATATTGTATGAAGTGTTGAAATTTTTGGATATGGCATACAACACAGTAGTAATATACCCAGCTCCTCGACATAATATGGTCTCGACAATTTCCTCCGCATGCACAATACTTGGACTCTCTCCAGTCAATATCTGGCAGAGCTAGGCAGCGAGATTAAACACTAGCTGACTGCATGCCTCCTGGAGAGTTACCAATAGGTTCGGTCCATTGAACTGTCTAGCGGCCGGCCTGCGAACACCGTTTAGAGCTGCACTCTCTAACTGTAAGGAAGATTGGCTCTCGCCGTGATGCTCATCGTAACCTCAAACGACTTCAATCATATTGATGGAAGAGATGGGGGAGCAGTGTTGCCGGAGCTTTGCTTTTGATAGTAAACATGGGTTACATCACTTCAAGCCTCCAGTAAGCAAAGTGGTGATATTACATCTGTTGGGGAGAGTCGTATATTACCTAGTATTGCTTGGTAATACAGAGGGGCGCATTCCTCTGTGTTATGTGGACGCCATACTTCGACCCCCTGCTTACGTTTGTTCACACTTGAGTGGTCACTTCCATTATACTAGGTGCCGTATTTCAGGACTTGCACATGAGGGTTTTTCCCAAGAGATACTAACAGTCCTACTATCGTGAAGGTGCAAGCAGACGATTTCATCGGTCGTAGAACGACCTGACTTCGCCATATTACAGTCCGTCTGAATAATGTGTCACCCAAGTGAAGTGAATATCAATTTAATCAACTTTGTAGACGTCCAGGTAGCACTCTCCAGCTTGTCAGATCCTGAGAGAATGACTGTGACAAGCCACAAGAACCGCATATCTTGAATGCCATTTTTACCCTCCAACGCTTCCATGTTTTTCCTAATATTGAGAATTCTATTTTTGATTACGTTCACCTAATTTTTCAACATACATTTTAGCTACGTTTAATAATCCTGCTTTCACATCTGCTCTCATCTTATGAACTATTTGTTTCTACAGTGAGCATCTCTTAGTTTTTTGTTTGCTCATATATATTTTCATACCTTGATCTTTCTTCATTTTTTTTCTTATAATCTTGTTTTTTTTTAATCTGCGCATCTTAATATCAAAGTTGGAGTTGTGTAATTACCGCCCTTTTCGCATCACTGTATAATTTTGAATTCCTTTCTGCTTGCTCATCTTACCATAGTATAATTTTTATCTTTTGTTTGAGATTTTTTTCAAATCTTTTGTTTTTAATCCTTTGCATATGTAATATAATAGCCTTTGTAGACTGTAGTACTCGTTGTCTTTCATTTATATTTACATTTTCGTATCTGCTATGCATTTCTTCAGATCCACGTTTTGTGGCTCATTCCCTCTTTCTCATTTTATGTCTGTTTCTAGAGCAAAGTTCGTTGTTTCAGATGAATATAAAAATGCGCTTATTGAACAGAAAAAACAGTTAACATTATGACATTCTTTAAAAACATCGTATAAACTGAAACTAGATATCACAATTGATCATTTTTGTTTGTTTGTTTCCCATTTTCTTACTGAAATAAAACGCCTCAGTAGAAATGTGAATAGAAGAAGGGCCGCTGTAGCCAAGTAGTCAAGCGCGCGGGTGCATAAGTATACGTGCCTTGAGTGACCGGGGTTCAAACCCGTGACTGCTAAATACGGTACCGTTTCTTGTATTCTGTCTATCATGTGAACTCCTGTGACCGTTTGGTCGTCCGGGAGTATAAACAGAAAATTTATTTATTTTATGTAAGTGCGTAAACAGAAATGAAGATTTGACCTTCATTTCTGTTTACCCTATTATGAAAAAGATTATAAAAATATTACATTTTATAAAAGTTAATAAAAATTAATAGTAATAGACACGTGGATACTCTTTTTACTATTTAATAGGGAAGCCCAATTTAAAAAAAATCAATAAATATGAATCTTTCAAGTATCTGAGATTTTAGGAGTTATGGTGAGTTATTACGTAG
Organism: Mastigoproctus giganteus; assembly: GCF_048544385.1. Lineage (NCBI taxonomy): Eukaryota > Metazoa > Arthropoda > Arachnida > Uropygi > Thelyphonidae > Mastigoproctus > Mastigoproctus giganteus. Next base: position 141,459,687 of record NC_143576.1, read on the forward strand.
CACAGAGAGAAACGGAAGACAGACAGAATAAATAAATAAATGACAAGTTTAATGTTAAATTGTAAAACGCATATGTTAAATACATGAGGACAAATTATATTTTAACTGTATTTTAGGAGTTAGTGCAGTGGTTTTCAACCTGGGTGCCGCAACAACATTCCAGGGGTGCCACGTAATTTGGGTTTAAGTTACTAATCTTATTATTATTTTTTTAAAATTTATATACATGTGTATTTATTTCAATATATCTTTCTATACATTAAAATGATTTTCTTCCTAATGGTATTTATTCAGCCAGTGGGAAAAGAGAAATGCGGGTTACGTGGTAATATGTAACAAATACAAAAATACGTAACAGAAGCTTGTTTTACTGTGGTAAAACAAACTCTGTTTAAGGGTGGTCACGCACTATGTTTATCTAACATGACCACGCGGAAACGGCGCCTCCGTAGCCAGGTGGGCAGGAGCAGTAGTGATAGCACACACACTTCTTGATTAGACCGGGTTCGAGCCCGTGACCACCTAATACGGAAGATGCGGAAAGGTCAGGGAATGACCACTGCATATCCCCGGAGCAATATGGCCTTAGTTGCTAATGCTCCTAAAAACCAAACAACAACCACGCGGAAACAATCTAAATTGTAATTTTGTTTATAGTTATATTATTGTAATAACTATCATATGACATATATATATATATATATATATATATATATATATATATATATCGGGAGAATGGGATCTAATAAGCAGAAAATTGAGTAGGAGTGCCACAAAATAAAATTAATTACTATTTATTTATATTCTGAATTTTATTACACCTTATAGGTTTTATCGGGCTGATCAAATAGTTGTGTTTAATTTGATAAAGGGCTAAATAAGGCAAATATTTCACTTATACTAGGATTTATTATTATGTTCCTTGATATTTCTAGTATTAACAGCATTTGCTAGCTGGGTTTTTGCCTACAACTCAGCATCGTAGGCAAGCATTTCTTTACGGAATTATAAATAGTATATTTAGCTGAAACATGAATACTAATAATTACCATTTTACTATATACGCTGATATAAACTATAATAGTCGTGTTAAGTAGTGTAGTAGTACACTGAATGGACAGAAATCATGGCATACCTACCTAGTAACGAGCAGGCCCACCTTTCACCCGGATAAGGACAGTTACACGGCGAGGCATTGACTTCACTAGTTCAGGAAAGCCTTCCACAGGTATTTCCATCTATGCTTGCTGCGCTGCTGTCCATAATTCCTGGGTAGAGCATCCAAAGCTCCAACGGACCATTCCACAGCATCCCAAAGATGCTCCACAGGGTTCAGGTGCGGTGAACGGGGAGGCTATTCCATGGTGCTAAAATCTGCTGAATGCTCTTCGAACCATGTTCTAGTCACCACTGCTCTGTGGGGAGGCGCATTGTCCTTCTGGAAGAGGCCATTGTTCACGATGAGATGTTATTCAAGAAATGGCGTTTTCCCGATACACTCTTGATACTGTAGAACGGGGATAGTGTAGTTTCTATACCACCTCCGTGATAGAGTGACCCATGCTTCGGGCACCCACTATCATCCCTCTTTCAAAGTTGGTTAACTTACGACGTTTATCCATACAGACATCGAATTACTGTCTACGTGAATGCAGTGTACCTATATACCTGCCAAGCGGTGGATTCGTCCACTAGCGAGATGGGTGACAGCGTCGCGTTGCTCAGGAACCACGTATCTCATGAATTCTCTCATTTCAATAATGGTGTTTTCCACATAACACAGTCCCGGACATTTTTTACTGTTAAACTTTGCCACGGCTGAGGCTAAATCTAAGATTGTAAAAGGCAAGATATCTGAAGGATCCAAGTAGGCTGCATTTTCCTCACGAATATCTTGTTCAGGAGAGTCGAGTTCAGGTACACTTGTAAACAGGTTTCCAATAATTGATTAACACTTGGAAACAGGTTTTCAATAATTGATTTGACCTTAGAGGTCCAATCCTGGGATTCCTGTCCGTTGTTAATAACTGTGTTATATATTTCATCACAAATCATTTTATTCCTAATAATTCTATAAACGAGTTCTCACGGCACGGAATTACCTATTTCCTGCACAAGGTCTTGCCAACATGATCTTTTGGCATCTTATATGGCCTTGTGATAAGATTTCCTAAGAGACCTAAAGTTGTCTTTAGACCTAATGATGTTCACATATAAAGTTATTATATGTGAACATCATTTTCAGATAAATGTCTATGCCGTTGAAAGTCTTCTTGCGTCATAGAATATAGAAGAGAGTTCATCGACTAATAGTAAAAATATTAATAATAACCGGACGTAACGAACCGTCCTCGTCGTAGCGCAGTTGGTAGAATCGCTATCCTCTCCACAGCGGGTGGACTTGAGTTCAAGTCCCTTTCCCTCGATAATGGGAGGAAATTTTATGTGCCTTTTTCACAACGTGGCTGAGATTGTCCGTCTCAGGCGAGGGTAGCATGGTTTTTTTTATCCCGGAAACTCGTGTTTTTTACACATTCAATTTACAGACAATAAACACGAAGCAATATGGCCTTTGTCGCTGATGTACCTAAAACAAACCTACCACTAGTACTACACAATGACCCGTTCCATGCACTTGGTAGCATTATCCGTCAGTGGGCAGGAAAAATAACAGAAAGGAGGAAAATGATTTTTTTTTTTCTATAATAATAATAAAGTCTTTTATCCCACTGGGACAGAAGCGAATCTGTAGATTTTTGCTATGTATAGAATCTATATATAGCGAATAAAATGTTATTAAAATTCTTGGTCTGTTTGGTATATGGCGTTTCTTACCTGCCACGACATTAAATTCATTATTAGACTGTCAAGTTCACTAATGGAATCCTGTCCATCGAGTAAGCGGTAGTGATTACTCCAGTTGGTGATAATTTATTATTAAACGGCTTGTACATGTGTGGTTACACCATATACAAGCAAATTCCACAGAGATGTGTGGAATTTGCCTTCAGTCAGCCGACAGTTGATTTTTGCAACAAACTTTTGTCTGGTGTTGTAGGATTGGTATGTTGGATTAATCAAGGAAGAACTGAACGAACTGTCAGATGTGATGGACAGTCGTATGGGATTTTTTTTTTTTTTTTGTTAGGTTGTATAACCCTGCTTTCTTGCATAATTTGCCACGGCTAATATTAATACTAATATTGCAATATACCAGTACAGAACTGCATGTTGCGTTTTAGCATTTTGGTAGTAGATTTGTCTAGCGACGAAGAGGGTGAGGAGGATTGAAACGAATTTCGAAATTCGGTCAAAGGTCTTGTGAGATCCCGGTTAATTGTTGAAATATACAAATACAGTTTATTTTCCTCAAATTAAACCTGAGACTTAAAGTCACTTCAGCTTTAATCAGAAATCTATATCATGCTTGAGTCCATATAATCAGTTTCCTTGCTCATTAGATGTTTGTCGGGTTTAGGCGCTCCAGCGACTTTGCGCATAGTGCACCTTTACGTGTTTATCTGTAGAAGTGTGTTCATGGGCTGTGCGGCTGAAAATCCGGAATAACTCGTTAGAGAAATAATTTAATTTCTGCTACAATTTAAATTGACTCAGCACTGGCAAAATCAGTGGATAGCAAAACTGAAATGTTTTCGATGTATTATAAATCGATCGGCTTAAATAATTTTCTCCAGATCGGACAGTCGCATTGCAAATTCGCTCTTATCCAATTGTCGAATTTCCTTAAGTAGATTGATTTATACATCATCTTCTCTCCGTTCCTCCCTGCCGTTGTTTCTTCCAATTGGTACATTATTCGCAAGAAGAGCATTTCTTTCCACCGTCCCGCATTTCGCTATTTGCTTTTCTCAGGTGAATACATTTAGAACTCTCGCTGTTTTCTTCACATTGGAATCTCCGCAGATTTTCTTCCAAATAAAATTATATTTTCTACTGGAGAAGATGGTATTGAAAAACTAAAGAAGAAATGTTTTCAATTTTTATGCCTTAGCTCAGAGATGTTATCGTATCCTTATTGCAAACTATGTTCAGAAACCTCTATCCTCATCGACTTTCGAAAATATCATAAAGGGAAAAAGGAAGTTTGTGCAGCTAAGCCTACATTTAAAAGCTACAGTCTGCTCTAAAATTTAAATTCAGTTTTATTCTCATAACTAAATATAATAACGTTGTTCGATCAAAACACATTTAAACTTTAAAAAAAAACACACATTATTTTTAATAAAAATTAAAATAGAAAAGTCACCTTTAGTATTTCTTAAGCTCGCATGGCTAGTACAGTAGTTAAAATATAATGGTTGCCTTTCCATAGAGTTTGAGAAAATCCTTGGTTCGAATTCCGTTATACAGATGAGATTAACTTTTTTTTTTTTTTTTCTATACCGTGGCTCAGATAGCATGTCTTCGATGAAGGTTACGCAGTTCATCCCACCCAGGAAAGTTGGGCTTTTCATGTAGCAAACAGGCAAACCGAACGAAGACTAGAAGAAATTACAGACAAAATATATTGACACCCCCATAGGCTTAGTTGGTTTTGCGCTTTGCAAAGGTTCCGTTGAACTAACGTACTGTACTGTACTACTAAATTCATTAATTAATTTATAGCAGTTATTTTACAAACAATCAATTTTTTTTTTCAATATTAATTTAACTTTTGTCCATCAGTACCCTATATAATACGGTACTGATGACAGTTATGACCATCAAAATCCATAGCGATTTTGATGGTCATAAGTGTCCGACGTCCGTTTTACAATTCCAACGATCCAGCTGGTTGCTTAGTCAAAGCTTTTGTAAGAATTTCTGTTTAGACAAATATTTGTTCATTTGCGTACTGCTGTAGAATACCAACTCATTCTACACTGCTTGACAAAATTATCAGAACATGTAGAAACCATGGTTTCTACATGTTCTGTTAATGTCCTTCACTGTCCTCTCCACACGCTTCTTGATTAGCCCGGGGTTCGAGCCCGTGACCACCAAATACGGAGGATGTGGAAAGGTCAGGGAATGGCCACCGCATATCCCCGGAGCAATATGGCCTAAGTTGCTAATGCTCCTAAAAACCAAATAACAACAACAAGCTCTCTTTGCGTAAATGGCTGTCTGTAGGGGCAATACCAATTAGTTTAATAAACGGAATGATAACATTAAGGCCATTTTGCTGCTAAATGACTTGGATCGGTTGCATATAGTCTGAAAAATAACATAAAGTTTAATGTTTCTAAATGTATGGTTTTGCACCTGGGGAACAGAAATCCAGGAATTATTTATAACAGATTTAGAAGTTATGGTGCACTCAAGTATGAAATTTTCCATGCAGTATAAACAGGAGGCTAGGATGGCACGTGCTGTCCTGTCTATGATATATAAGACCTTCACAATTGGGATGCCATTGTCCCTGTATCTAAGACATTGGTAAGACTGTATTTAGAATATTGAGGAGAAATATAGATGGCAGAAAAAATATACTGCGACTTCCTTTTCAGGTTTATCTAGAAAACTTGAACTTTATCTATTTTTGAACAGCCAAAAATAGAGATTCACAACAAACACTATATCGTAATAAATTGCCTGGTAATCGATCTCGACAAGTTTTGCAAGAGTAGAATGTATATGGCCCGAAAGCTGAGGGAAACTTACCAACATATACCTTTAGAGCTTTAGCTTCTTGAATTTTGGAAGCACATTGGTCTGGAAGCCACACTTGAAGAATAAAAAAGAGGTAACATTTCTAGAAAAAGTTCAAAGAAGGGAAACCAGATTGGTAAATGGTAATCACTGACATATGAATACCGGTTTAGATAATGAAGATTGCAAAGTTTGGCAACTAGAGATATCAGAGGTAGGAAGATCTGAAAGGAATGTAAGGGTCTGAAGAGGATGAGTAAAATGAACGAGGGTGATAAATTTTCACAGGTAGGAGAAAGATCTAACGTCATAAATATAAAATTTTATGGGGTAGATAGTAAGTAGTTCTAGATCTCATGAAGTTTATCTTCGAGCATCGTGTTGAAAACCATTGTAATAAACTGCCCGACGCAGTTCATGAGGATAGTTTAGTAAATTGCAAAGAGGAATTGGATAGCCAGTTTTTGGCGATTCGAAATTGTGAGTGGTTGATATTTTTTTTTTCCTTGTTGTTAAATGTAGAAAAGTCCTAAGTTTAAAGTTTCATTGATAATGATAAGAAGCCTGCGTAAATTTTATTCTATAAAATGAAGATTGGTGCATTTTGGGAAAGAAATTAATATCTTATGGACCAACTTTAATTAATAGGTCATCTGAATGACTGATGGCAAACTCTAGTTTTGGAAGCTACTTTTGGCTGGCTGATTAAGCATATACGGTAGAACCCGGATAAGAAATTCCTGCATAAGAAGTTTTCTCCTATATTAGGTTTGGTTTCTTAAGTCCCAATTTCACCTCTATGTATTATAATCTATTATTTTCGCGGGTAAACAGTTTTCCCGCATAAAAAGTTCTTGATAAAGAATACACCGTGTATTATGATAATGACGTTTTCCGACTTAATATGTTTTTTTAATTATAGAACTTCTATGTATAAATATAGTGCAAACGCATCAGAAATACATAGCTATATCTGAATAAATCAGAATATTAGTAAAACGGCATCGTTTTAAGTTATATCTCATATTGTGAATACCTTCACAACGAGTTGCCATGATATTGCACTACTTCGAATAAGTAACGCTTCACCTAAGGAGAAGACTAATGTTACTTATTCTCAGATGGATACCACCACCCAGACGGCACCGTTTCAGGGCTATTTTGTATATGTGTGGGATAATAACTCAACTATCCACTTGTCCCTATTAGACTTAGAAAAGCAAAAAGGTACAGGGAAAGTAATGATAGGCATTCCTATTCTCAGAAGCCCCAAAACCAGGAATCAGGGTCACACGATGATGAGCCCTATACATACCCCGATGACAAAACCTCTGATCAATCTCTGCAATACCACTGCTGCAATGAAATCCACCCTCAGCTCATACCAACTAGTGTAACCAACCGTGCTAAAAAGCCAACAAAGAAAATAAATAATGTCCTCGAATCAGCACTCGTGAAGGTCTCGTGTCACCTTACACTCAAGATTTTTTATCAAAATGTTCGTAGTATTCGGAATAAGCTCGAGACACTTGAGCAGATGCTTCTGTCCCAAATGGCTGACGTCATCTGCATGTCGGAAACCTGGCTGGAACCACAACAAGAATCAATTGCCTCCGCCCAAGCTGCTGGTTACAAATCTTTCTTCACCTCCCGCTCTCATACCTGTGGTGGGGGCGTTGCTGTTATCATAAATGCCAGTAGACTTGAGTTCGTACATGTAGTCTCCAGCAAATCCAATCTATTCGAAGCATTGATAGTAACGGTCAAGATCAACTCTTGCTTATTAGATCTCGGTGCAATATATACACCCCCAACCCCCGATGCTCAGACAATCAATGATATTGCATCCTGGCTAATAAATACGTTTCACACATCTGCTATCCACCTCATCTGTGGAGATTTTAACTTACCACCAAATCTCCAACATCTTCATGAGTCACTTATGGCTAAGATTGCACCTAGCGGCCTCAGGATCGTAAACGAAGGCCCAACTAGAGGTCTTCATCGCCTGGATCTTATATTATCGTCTGGTTCCTGTAGCGTCGATATTAAACCCGAAACTCACTTTGAATCCGATCATGAACCCATCGTAGTCCTATTGCAGCTCCCAACGCCCAACTTTAATGTCTCCCACTACGTCAAAAGGAAGATCATCATCTCTCCCACCTTCCTACAACCGAATAGATGCCTTTATGCAACAAGATTAATTCCCTGGGAAGTTCTCGAATCAGGAGATCCGGAACTGGCTCTAGACATATTAACTAGATGGTTGCACACTGTTACTATGTTCTCAGTAGCTAAACAGGTCAGTATCTCCGCTAGAACTAATGCTTGGTGGTCTTCGGAGCTAAATTACAGTTTCAAGTGCAAACAGTCCCTCCATAAACAATGGAAACAGTCTGGTACAGCATATGACCGAACTCAGTACTCCAGAGCTAGAGCACTGTTTAATAGACTGAAATCGCAAGCCATTAAAGAATACACTGATAAGACCTTATCCAAAGGCAAAGTGCCATATACCCGTAACTCTGAACCAGATTCCAATTTCAATCCAGTTGAATGGATCAACTATGTTGCCAGATTCCAAGACAACATCACACAACCATATGATTACCAACCAGACCCCATTTCAAGTCCAGATGATGAGCTGTTTTCCATTCAAATCGATCGACAGCAGCTTCGTCAAGCCATTAACTCGCTGCGTCCGTCATGCACCGCTGGCATCGATAATGTCCCACATTTCATCGTAAAGTGCCTCAGTCCATATATCCTTGATCCTCTGCTCTACTTGTTCAACTCCATCCTCTCTCATGTTTCCGGCATCCTGGAGCAAATACAGTCTTGCCCCACTACCTAAAGTTCAATTACCAAGCCAGCCGAAGCACTATAGACCGATTTCCACTGCATCCACACTCCTAAAGCTACTGGAAAAAGTCCTTCTTCCGCATATAACACGCCATCTTCTTCCACAATCATCAAAACAACTCCATTATGTTCTCCCTAATAGATCAACTGTCTCCAACCTTCTGGCAGTCCAAACGGAAATTTTAAATGCATTTGAGGCCAAATCAGAAATGGCAGTTGTTTATGCCGATATTGAAGCTGCTTTTGATAGCCTCAACATCTCAGCCCTTCTGAATCTCCTAACCAATTTCTTTCGGATCAAAGGTGACGTTTTCGCTTTTCTGCACTCGCTCCTCCGGAACAGAACAGTGTACTTCACTCATCGTAACCTCTGCTATACCCGATCCATCAATGCTGGTGTGCCACAAGGTGGCGTTTTATCGGGGTTAATTTTTATCGCCCTCCTTATTCCGTTTGTGTGTAACAGAGATGATGTCATTGCCTACGCCGACGATATAAAGTTCCTAACGGAAATACCACCATCAGCTGACAGGGGAGTGATCACATCGGAAATCTGTAATAAGATCACAGCTTTCTCTAGCCATCTCAACCATTTCGGTCTCAAACTGAACCCCCAAAAATCCGTTATTATGGTTTTTTCTCTGAAGAAGTGTCCCACATCCATACAACCCTCACTGCAGGGTGCAGTTATTCCAAGTGTTACTAAACACAAAGATCTCGGTGTAACCTTCGACCCAAACCTTAGGTTCAACTGTCACATCGAATGTGTTCTACGCAAGATCAACCGAATGCGCTGGATTGCCCGTCAACATCTTCTTCATAACACAGACGCAAGAACCACAATCAGATATCTGGAAACCATTGTGTATCCTACCTTTCTGTATGCCTCTGAAATATGGGCATCCGCAGTACCTTCTCTCATGAAGCCCATCTTCGCCAGTGAATACTGGATATTGAAGTGGGCAACCCACAAGCATCGACTCCCCCCTCAGCAGAGGACCACCAGCATGGCCGACCAACTCCAAATCCCGCGGCTGCCTCAAATAATCAGCATGAGGAGAACTGCGACCACAGTCAAAATGCTGGTTGGAAAAATCAACTCCCCCGACTTCTGGGATATATGCCAGTGGCATGTTCCACTTCCGTCCTTACGAGCCACCCCTCTTCTTCAGCTACAACGGAACAGGCTGAAGATCAGTGACAGATTCCTACCTGGACAAGTACTTCCTACAGTACAAGCCCTGCTAATGATCGGAGTTGACCTGCAGAAATTCGCTTCTGATCTCAATTACAGGCGATCGTTGGCCGAACTTGTTCCCCTTTTGTTTGGCCCCTGATGTTGACTCATACTGATATCTCCACCTGCTATCTCCTATGAGGCGCATAACGGCACGTCGCAGGCAAATCGACGAACTGTCTTCACAAGAAAATGCAATACCGAACAATAATTTGGCACTGTGAAATATTCTGACTTGTGTGAATATTCTTAAATATGTGCTTTGTACATATGAACGTGCACATACCTTGGTGTACTGTCTGCTTCACATCTATGTACATACTCATATCTATTGAATGGTTAATGCTACGTTTTTAATTGTTATGTAATCTCTTATACTGCACAAATTTTTATACTGTACATATTTTTATATTACCCTATATCATTGTCAAGCCCCTGGCCTCCTGGCTGTGGCGGGCACATTATTGTATCTTTACTGTACAATAAAGATTTTCTTCTTCTTCTTCTAGTAGGAGTGGAAGAGGAAAAGAAACGGTGTAGAAGAATGAAAGGGACAATAACTCCTTCAACTCACACCACTCAAAAACTCAAACTCCTCGAATAGGCAATGCTTCCCCAGTGGAGAAGGCTGTTGTTACCTATTCTCGGAAACTCCGGACATCATCAGGCTCCCCCTGGCGGCACCGTTTCAGTGCTATTTGGCCCTTCTTCGGTGGGTGGGTAGGTACCCGAGTGCTGCAATGATGGCAAAACAGTTATGAAGTATAACTCCACAATATGAGAGATGCCTGATGGTGTATCATGTATTTAGACTCAAGCGTTTAGGGCATAAGCCTCAAGCTATGAAGGAGTCTAGACATATAGTGCAAACGCATCAGAAATACATAGCTATATCTGAATAAATCAGAATATTAGTAAAACGGCATCGTTTTAAGTTATATCTCATATTGTGAATACCTTCACAACGAGTTGCCATGATATTGCACTACTTCGAATAAGTAACGCTTCACCTAAGGAGAAGACTAATGTTACTTATTCTCAGATGGATACCACCACCCAGATGGCACCTGTTTTGCCATCATTGCATCACTCGGGTACCTACCCACCCACCCACCGAAGAAGGGCCAAATAGCCCTGAAACGGTGCCGTCTGGGTGGTGGTATCCATCTGAGAATAAGTAACATTAGTCTTCTCCTTAGGTGAAGCGTTACTTATTCGAAGTAGTGCAATATCATGGCAACTCGTTGTGAAGGTATTCACAATATGAGATATAACTTAAAACGATGCCGTTTTACTAATATTCTGATTTATTCAGATATAGCTATGTATTTCTGATTCGTTTGCACTATATTTATACATAGTCTAGACTCCTTCATAGCTTGAGGCTTATGCCCTAAACGCTTGAGTTATAGAACTTCTTTATTTTTAATATTAAACAAATACAAACATTTGGTAATCGAACAAGTTATTGCCAAGCATCATTTTAGTTCGTAGTATACCACCGAAGTAGGTGAAATAGCATCGTTTTTTACATCTCATGTTAAAAACGATGGGTGATGGTATCCGCTTATTGGAGGTAGTGCAATATCAGGGAAACTCGTTGTGAAGGCATTCACAATATGAGATATCACATAAACGATGCCTCCTACTTTGGTGATTTACTACGAACTAAAATTATGCTACTCACTAACTTGTTCGATTAGTCAATTTTCCGTAGTCTGACGCTTTCAGCGTTAAAACCTTTTTAGTATAAACATTTTGGTATAATGGAATTGACATATTGTAATTGTTTTTCATCGATATCCATAATTGGATAGCTTCGACCACATGAAGCATTTGCCGTTAAGTTCTGGTTTTTCTGAACAGTTCTGAATTACTTATTAGTATTAGTAACGGCCGCATGGTGCCAGAAAGCCTATGGCTTATGCTGCACCAGCCAAAAAAAAAAAAAAAAAAAAAAAAAAAATCCGAATAAAACAATGATAAAAACAAAAAAATAAATAAATAAAATAAATAACTAAATAATAATAATAAATAAATTAAAAAAAAGGAAATTAAACCTATCATCTTATGCGCTTCCCTTACCCGAAAGTACTATCCAGATGACCATTGAATTTCCCCAAACTGTCGGCCTCTACCACCCATGAAGGCAACTTATTCCAGTAATTTATAACTCCCTGGCTAAAATAAAACTTCCTGCAGTCCAATGTAAACATTTCCCCCCGTAACTTGAATTTATGTCACCTAGTTCTAGCATCATTTATAATCTTGAAAATTTTGCCCTCATTCATTTTACTGATGCCTCTCAGAGCCTTAAACACCTCAATCAAATCTCCTCTAAGGTGTCTAGTTTCCCAACTCTGCAACCCATATATTCGAAGTCTTTCTTCATAAGGACGCCCTTTTTCCGATTACACCAGGCGAATTACCCTTCTTTGCACCCTTTCAAGAAGCTTGATATCTTTCTTTAGGTGCGGTCTCCATACTTGAACACAGTATTCCAAGTGTGGTCTAACATAAGCCTTATATAATGGGATTATCACGTCCCTATCTCTACTTGCAAAAGTTCGATAGATCATCGATAGGACACCATGGGCCTTCCTTGCAACCTGTTTACAATCTCATAGAATTTCATGTCTGACCGTATCGTAACACCCAAGTCCCTTTCCTCCAGTACTGGGTTTAGTTGAACTCCACCAAGTGAATAAGTTTTTTTGGGATTACTCTTTCCCAGGTGTAATACCTTACACTGTGTTGGATTAAAGCACAGCTGCCATTTTTCTGACCATTCCTGAAGTCTATCTAGGTCTCTCTGAAGAAGCTCAGCTTGACAGTGATCATTAACTACTCTACCAATTTTAACATCATCTGCAAATTTAGACATCACGCCCTCTATCCCTTCATCAATGTCGTTTATGAAAATTAAAAACAACAGTGGTCCTAATACTGATCCTTGGGGAAACCCACTTCTTACATCAACCCAATCTGAGGAATAGCCATTTATCACAACCCTCTGCCTCCTGCCCTGAAGCCATCCTTCTATCCATCTAAGGATTTTCCCAGTGATTCCAGCCTGTTCCAGCTTATAAAGCAACCGCTCATGTGGGACTGAGTCAAAAGCTTTGCTGAAATCTAAATAAACAATGTCAAAATTATTCCCTAAATCCAGCTCGTGAGTGACCCTTTCGAAATAGCGAACCAGATTTGTTAAACATGATTTTCCCATTACAAAACCATGCTGAGTATCCTTGAGAATTTCAATTCGATCCAAATGATCCTGAATTGTACCCTTGATCATTGCCTCCATGATTTTCCCTACTACTGAAGTCAGACTGACAGGTCGATAATTTCCAACTTCACTTTTAGAGCCACCCTTATGTATGGGAGATACATTTGCACTTTTCCAATCCAAGGGAATCTCCCCAGAGTCTAGTGATGCTCGCATAATTAGCCTCAATGGTTCAATGCACTCGCTTGCCGCCTCTCTTCAGATTATAGGGTATATTCCATCAACTCCAGGAGCCTTACTGGTTTGTAGGCTCGAAAGTTTTTTCATTAAATAATATTGCGAAATTTCAATATCATTAATTACATATTTTTTAACTTCGCTCCCACAATTTCCCATTGCCACAAAAGGCAATGTTCCTACCTGTATCACCTATGGAGCCGGTGCGTGGTTCATCCGCTCGGCCATAGTAAGAAATAGGAATAAATTAGAATCGATACAAAGGACAATACTACTCACTATTACCAGAGCATGTCGCACAGTAAGCACACCTGCACTACAGTTGCTGGCCATAACTCTCCCACTTTACCTGGAAGTAGCCAAAAGAGGCTTATATTATAGATTTAAAAAGGGCATACCCACAGAATTTCTGGGGATAGCCCTTGATACAACCAATACCTTCAATGATGAAAGAAAAAGAATAGCCACAAAACTCCACCAGCTATGGCAAACAAAGTGGGAGCAGGAAACCAGAGGTCTGGTCACCAAACGGTTTCTGCCACTGGTGTCAATGGTTAGCCCAAAGCCACCTAAGTGGTATGCCCCTGGACTTTTTACAACATTTATATTGACAGGGCACGGCTCCCTAAAGGCGAAACTAACCTCCTTAGGCCTGACCGATGACCCAAACTGCACCTGTGGCGAAAGTGAAGACTGGGCACACATTCTCTATGAATGTATAATATATGACATCCCCAGAACAGAGCTAATAGCACAGACTGGTCCCCTTCCCTGGGGATTTGTTTGTTATTTTGTTTGTTATTTGGATTTTAGGAGCATTAGCAACTAAGGCCATATTGCTCCGGGATATGCGGTGGTCATTCCCTGACCTTTCCGCATCCTCCATATTTGGTGGTGATGGGCTCGAACCCCAGTCTAATCAAGAAGCATGTGCTACTCACTGCTGCTCCTTCCCACCTGGCTACGGAGGTGCCTCCCTGGGGAGAAGAACATCTGTTCATCATAGAAGAGCAAAATTATAAAGCTTTTACATCTTTCACACAGAAAGTTTTCGAAATGCGCAGAGCAATGCAAAGAATGGCAATTCAGCCTCCCCAGCAATTAAACAATAATCAATAGTAAAATTGCCCAAGTTTCCCACCACGCCCAGATGATGACTTACAAACTGTTAGGATAGCAGTATTCTGCACCCTGACAGAAACCTGACATAACAAAACTCCTCATGACTACCATGCCATGTGTAGGAACCTGGGGCCCCAAACCAATGTAGGGGAGGGGGATGGGAATGCATGCAGAGAAAGTGAATGGGAATGAGCAGAAGAGCAAATATAATTGGCCGAAAGAATACAAAGTTAAAAATAACATTACTTTATATATACTGTACCAACAAACATTTACAAACCACATAAACACTAGCACTGCATTCTCCCAAACAAAAAAAAAAAAAAAAAAAAAACCTTGCAGCTAGGCCTGCACCACAACTGAAGAATAACAGTAAGTTTCGGTGCCCAGAGAGTGCAGTGCAGAAAGAAAAAGTCAAAGAAATGAGATGAGAGCTAGAAGAATGAATAAGTGTTTTTTTTTGATAGTTGTTGGCGCATCGGCTTCTGTGGCCATATTGCACCTCCCAAGGTTTTTGCAGTACTTTGATCCAAGTACGAGGCGCGAATCGAACCCACCACCTTTGAGTTGCCGGGTAGGTACTTTACCCACTCGGCTAGCCCGGTCGGCTGAATAAAAGTGTAAGCGTGAGAGAAAAGAACACAAACCACAAATGCTAAGTTAAGTACACACTAACCCTAGTTTTAATTAGTATTTAAATTTACACTACACATCATTGCATCCCCTCCTGGTGTGTGTGAGAAAAAGATGAATGAGTTGAGTGAAATAAAAAAAATAATAATAAATAAATAAATAAATAAAAAATATATATATATATACATATAAAAAAATTATAAAATAAGAAAAAAGTAAAAAAAAAATTATAAAATAAGAAAAAAGTATAAAAAAAAAAAAAAAAAAGAATGCAAGTAGAATGAGAATGCACATTACGAATGAAGTAAATGTGTGTCTCCCCCCCTCACCTGGTAGGTTCCCCACTGCCAGCTAACATATCCCACCCCCAGAGCGGGATGGGCAGCTGGACCTTCATACCGGATTCGACACTCCTTGGACATGACACCGACGAAGACATTCTGCGGCTTTGCTGCCAACACGCCATTGGCGATCCGAACTGGGTACTCTAACCTGGTTCCCTTTAAAACCCCATCCCCAGGCAGGGAATGGAGGAGACGGATCTCTGTCTCCTCTCCTCTCTGCCTACCCCCCATATTTCGCCTGGTGGGGCTCGTCTCCACTGACCTCTTTGGGGATGCCTACTCTATCCGTCCCTATTCTTCTATCTGTTTCCTCCCCAGTCTTCAATCTCCCCCCCTCTCTCACTAAATCGACCGAGTACACCCCTTAACAATGCCGCCAAATTATAACCAACGTCTAAATTCTACCGGTTTTGTGCAAATCTCTAAGATATCTAACACTATCAGCTTTTATCTAGCGTTACATGTCTAAATTTAATAACATCAAAATTTTGCCCTACCTATTTGGCCTTGAACACATCTCTTTAGTGTTCAACCCTAACCAGCGATTTCCGAATAGCAATCCCATTAAGCATTAATGTCAAATGCATAAACTTTTTTTTTTTTTTTTAATAGGCCCTAGCCACTGAAATCCCAGGAAACTAGGTGGCAGGACCTGCCAGAGCAAATTGTTGTGATACTGGATACACCCGGCTAGCAGGGTATGGGCAACGTCGGGCCCCACTAGGGGCCTGGCAGCCAATAAGCCGGATAAACAATGGGCACAACATATCACACTGCACAGACACGACCCACACACTTTCAAGTCTCTGGCTTGACAGTGTACTGTCCTCGATACAGCGAAACACACGCGGAGATGGGAGAAATCCCAGGTGCCGTCTGACACGAACATACCTTATGCCACAAAAGGCTTTTCATTTGTAAATATCGATGCAAAATAACTGTTGAGTTCATCTGCAACGGCAGCTGGTGTATTTATTACTATCCCCTTTCCCTTACGTAAAGGTCCGATCTGGATTGTCCTGCTCTTCTTGGCATTTATATATGTGAAGAATTCTTTATCCCCCCCTCTTTGCTCTGTTTGCTAGTGATTTCTCATAAACTGCCTTTGCCTGTCGAACCTTTTCTGTGGCTCTATTACACATCACCTTGTAGCTGTTATAGGCTGTGGTACTTTTTATTGCTCTGTAACCTTTCCATGCCACCTTTTTCTGCTTAAGTAATGTGGCAACTTTACTATTCATCCAACATGGAACCCTTCTCGTGGAGTATTTTTTTTAATGGTATATATGCATTCAAGGCATCTGTGATTAATGTTTTAAAAGCGTACCACAGTTCAATTGTATTCATTCTCTGTGCGATATCTACCCAGTTAATAGAGACCATGTAGTACCTTAAGGCATCGTAATTTCCTTTTCTGAAATTAAAACCCATTCCTTTGCCTTTTACGTCTGCTAAATCCAGCGTAGAACTCCGTGATCACTTCCTGCTACTGGTTCCTCTACTGTCAGCCCTGTTATGTCATCTGATTCATGTGTGATGATGAGGTCTAGGATATTCTTTTCTCTAGTACTTTCCCAGGCATGTTGATACAAATAACAGTCATCTAGTTGATTTAAAAATTTTGTTCCCCATGTCGAGTTTCCTTCCCATTTGCTCCCACCAATTAGAGGCAAATTGAAATCACCCATAATAAGGCATTGACGCTTACTTGTTCATTCCATTTGTATGTAGAGGCTTTTGTCATAATCTTCACAATCACCTGGTCTGTAGATTACTCCTACTCGCATTATACCTTTGTTTCCAACTATCTCACACCATGCAGACTCTATACTAGCATGTGAAATGTCTAAATCCGGGAAAGCTATCGTCGCACTCAGGCTGCTTCTGATAAGAAGCATTACCCCACCACCCCTTCTATCTACTCTATCCTTCCTAAATACATTATACAAGCCGTACTGAAACTCATCATCCCCAATTTCCGGGTGGCACCACGTCTCTGTAAGCCCTATTATGTCCGCGTTACTTGTTTTAACCAGCAGTTCGAATTCGCTCATTTTATTGACGACACTTCTAACGTTACTGTATAAACAATTAAGATTTACTGTTCTTGTATATTTAACAACCCCAACACAACCCTTGAAGTTTTTTAGGCTCTCTTCCCTGATATTAGCTACCCGCTCACGTGAAACGTTTCTTCTCCCAGAACATCTAGATAATACGTCCAATTGGAGTAACAGATAAGAACTCTTAAGGTATGTGCAAGAGTTACTTTGACCAATATTATCAGATAAAAACGTGTCAGTATTACCCACATCTCCCCTAACAAGCAGTTTCCCTGAACCTTTAAGGTATCCTCAATAATACTGGCAAAAACCTTTGCACCACCTTTGTTTAAGTGTATCCCGTCTCTACAAAAGAAATTCCTTCTACCTACAAGTGTGGGCCATGCTGATAGAAATTTACCCCCTAAAACCTTGCAGATTCCTTCAAGTCTTGAGTTAATCCACAAGGCTCTTAACATATGATCCCTCCTATCGTGTGTGGGCAGAATTGCAGACACAGACATTATGGCCTAGCTCGCGACATTTTCTCAGCATGGTCCTGTATTTTTCCAACAAATCGTCAGATCGTGTACGTGTAATATCATTTTTCCCCACATGAATAATAATATTTTCTTTACCCCCTTTAAAATCTGACAATCTGTTGGTGAAATCATCAATAGTTGCTCCCGGCAGACATACCCTGGTTCTGCTCCACCTATCCTTATTACAAAAAATATACCCCGTTTCCCTGACAATGGAGTCTCCTAATAAAACAGTGTCCTTTTTAACCAGTAGTTTGCACTTGGTTTTTCTGTTTTGAGGCTCGAATCGGGTGTGCATCACTTGGTAGATTGCTGGAGTTTTGAGTCCCTGACGAGCTCCCAGATGCATTATTTTCGAGGGCAAGCACTCGTTTTTTTCAGGGACTCAAATTGTTCCATCAGTGCACCAAATTGTAATTTAAGATCGATGCACTCCTTACATCGATCACAAAGAAAAGATTCACCAGGTGAGGTAGGATTAGTCACCAGGTCGACATTGGAAAACATTCCACAGGTTCCACAACGGATTAAATCATTACTCACCCGTAAATCGCCATCGGCTATTTCCGTGTGAGTCACCATTGACGTGTTTAAGGCAGATCTCGTAACTACCATTATAAAATTAAATAAATATCAATGAAAGTAACTTTAAAAAATTATATCTATAATATTATTAAAATCAAACAGTTACAGGAAAACCTATAACAAAATAATCCAACAATATCGAAATAAATCAAATATTTAAAAGCACTATCCAAAAGTAAACCACTTAACTGAGGAGCCATGTCTAAGCGCGTCCGCTCACCTCGATACTTTGTACATTTATTGGATTGTTCTCTGTCTTGCTTTAATTGTGACCTTTTAAGGTGTATTGAAACTCCAAAGAAGCTCATCCAACTTGGTAATAAGTTTAATGAACAGAATGTTAAGCAATTAGAAATCCTCAGTTTAAAAATGTTTCCCATAGATAGAGTAAAATATTTATAAATTCTGAAATAGTACTTAAAATGATCTTTAACTTTTGTGTGTATCTTTTCATTTTCATTTGTGTAGTTAGTATTTCATACCCTTAGGTCATTTTCCCTTCTAAGAAGTTCTCCCGCGTAAGAAGTTATAAACCTTCAGTCCCTTGGAAAACTTCTTATCCGGGTTCTACTGTGTATTTATTCTTTGCTGTGACTTTTAGGCTTTAATACGTCTGTTTTTAATTTACATCCTCTGTTTTTTGACATACACCCCATCAACATTACAATAATTGAGATTTATGAATGCTACTCCGAGATTACTAAAATAACCTGTATTATAATAATTAATGCACTTTATTAATATATTTATCATTAAAATCCCAAAATGGGAAATATTTGCAGCAAGGTGAGTTAGTTAACGTTTCACATTGTCATTTTGTAAAAACAGTATACTAAAATAGTATACCCAGAAAAGTAGATAGTTAACACTTTCGCTTGCTATTCTCAGTTTAGTGCCAAATTAGTTTTTAATAATATAAAGTATAATTTTCTTATATATAGTTGCAAAACGTTTATTTACGAAGCAAGCACAGAAAATTCTTTCAAATGCAATAATTATCAACTTATTGTTATATGGTGTGTTTCTTTGCAAAAATTTCAATGAAACAATTTCACGTGACGCACAGCAGTGAGTTTTACTTTTCATAAATACATGGTAATGCTATCTCTACAAACATATTTTAAAACGCATGTTCACCAACCTGGCCCGTTCTGTCCTGCTTGCAAAGATTCAAGACCATTATGATCATTGCCTGTGAAAAAACTATGATCATTACAACTTTTACAATTAATGAACATTTCAAATAATAATAATATTCGTCGAAAGGGCCATTATTAATTTAACTTCAGCAACAGCTCATTCAGTCTGAGAACATTGGTTCGCTTAACATTTGTACGAACGGAAATGTCTAGCTTAACGTAATGGTTACTAGGAAATCACAGAAATAAATAGGATCTAAGAAGTACAATAAGAGAACTGTGAGCTTCGCAGAGGTGATTAAGGTAATGTAAATTTTCGTTTTTCGACAAAGCTGAAGGAAAATTGTTCACTAACTGGCTTTCAGATAGTAATTACTTAGCCCTTTAGTAAAGAGAGTAGATTTTTCTTTAATTGGAAGGATAAAATAACACTATTGTGTAATATATACACTGATGTTCAAAGAATGTGCATCACCTAGGAATTTTACATTTCTAACCCTTTTTCGCGATGGTATGTTACATTAATGAATACCATCACAAATAGAAATATAAACAAAAGATATTTATTAATAGTTAAGGCAAAGCTAAGTAATATTTGGCTGGTGCTCCCAAAATATTCCAAAATAGCATTTTCAACCTTTATACAACAGTTTTGGTAAACACGGCAATTAAGGCTGAAATGTTATCAGAAGCCCTCAGTTTGCTTCAGATTATCATTTTAAATGGAAAACAAAATGAAAAGTTCACCAGGTGCAATATTTAGTTGAACCGCCTCTGGTCCTGATGACAGCAGCACACCGTCGAGGCATTAAGATCAATTTCTGAAGATAATCAACTGATAGTTTGTGGTTCCAAACACGAATTATGGCTTCCTGAAGTTCACGAAGGGTCTTTGGTTTCTTTCTGGGAACTGCAGATTCCACACGATGCCAACATTTCTCTATAAGATTCAGTTCCCGGCTCTTTCCTGGCCATCTAACAGTTATAATGGATCGTTCTTCCAACCAATTTTGGACCTGAAACAAATGTAAACACATTACTGTCGAACCTCTAATGCAGAAATGAAGCTAAAGTAACTACAGAAGTGCCTAATTACACTTTTCGCCCGATGACAAGGAGCAAAGTTGTCTTGAAAGATGCAGTTACTTGTCAGTTTGAAATGGTCTCTAATGATTAGCAGCAATTTCCCTTCCAATATAGCCAGGTACCCATTGGCATTTACGGAACCTTTTATAAACTACAGGTGACCTACTCCGCGATACGAAAAGCACCCCCATATCGATTGGCTGGTAGGGAATCTCACTGTAGACACCATACAGTTTGGATGGTATTTTTCTCCATGTCTACGGCGAATCGTTTGTCTCCCATCAGAGCCATGCAGGTTGAATTTTTTCTCATCTGAGAAAATAACTGACTTCCATTGCTCGTGGTACATTTAACATGCTCTTTACACCAAATTAATCGGGCCTTTTTCATTTTTTGTGTGAGGAGGGGCTTCTTCTTAGGGCGACCAGGGCTAGAAGTCCATTTTTGAAGAGTCGTCTTTGACTGTTACTGCACTTGCTACAACTCCTGTATGTTCTTCCCATTCTCTTTTCAGCTCAGATGAAGAAGCTTTACGGTTTTTAAGGCATACGCGCTTCAAAACGCGGTTCTGTTTTGGCGTGGAGACCCGTTTGCGTCCGGTTCCTTTTTTCCTATCAGCAGAACCAGTATTCTTGAGTTTGGAAAGAAATCTACTCAATGTCGACTGATTACATCACTCTATATGCAATATGACGGGAAGAACATCCTTTCTCATGTAAAGCAACAATAGCAGAAGAAGAACTCTTTATTATACACAGAAAGCACGTTGCTGTATAAAACTCCCTTCACGGCTACAAGCCAGCACTCTTTCTTTGTAGCGTAAACTGCACGTAAGTCGCCATCCTGAAACAAGCAAGGAATGACTGCAACTCTTGAAGACCATGCTTATATAGTTGAAAGTAACAGTTGATGCAATATTATGTCATCATCTACGCGTGTCAGTCTTATCTGATGCAATCTGTAAGAAATATTGCCATATACTTAGGCCCCAGGTGCCAAGCGATTCTGTGATCAAGCGATATTGCGCTGAATTAGCGCTCTTTCTTGAAATAGAAATCGTTTCCTTATTTAAAGTATCATTAACACATTATTAACTAAGCTATAGTAAAGAAATTAACTTTACTAGACTAGGAAGGAAAGCAACCTTTCCTTCTCTTTTCTTGTCCACATTAACTATTAGCCCTCTAGTACTTGGTCACAGAGTGGCCCTGCTCCTGCCTCAACGTGGCGGGGCCGGTAACCTGGTAGGGAAAAGCCTTCCCTGCCAGGGTGAAATGGACCGAACTGACTGCAATACCCGGGAATTTACTGGGTACATAGATCCTAATATAACTGATCTAAGATATGAGGAATCTAGTCCACCCGGAGATACAATTAAAACGATTAGAAAAGGTAAAATAAATGATTGTCTCCACAAAGAGACTGAAAACGTATATAAAAGCTTTAAATGGCCCAACTTACCTTATTACACACTCAAACACTGAGAAATCTGTAGGCTAATTGTCACCCTTTCTTATACAAAAGACCCTTGAGAGTTATGTCGGCCCACCAAAAAATGTTAAGAGATTAAAATCAGGCGATATTTTAGTAGAAACGGTCCGCTCTAAACATTCTGAAAAATTGTTACAAATGACAACCTTTGCAGGAATAACAGTAATGGTATCCCCTCACAATACCTTAAATATCTCAAAAGGTGTCATTATGGAATGGGACCTTCTAAATGTACCCGAGGAGGAAATTCAAAGTGAACTTCAGGAACAAGGAGTCATAAATGTTAAAAGAATAACAATTAAAAAAGAAGGAAATATCACTCCCACTAGGAACCTGATACTCACTTTTAACACACCAAAACCACCCAGATCAGTAAACGCTGGATATCTACATTGCAATATTAGAACATACCTCCCGAATCCTCTCCGCTGCTTTAATTGTCAGACGTTTGGCCACTCGCAGACTGTATGTGGCGACGTGTGCAAACTGTGGTTCGCAAGAGCATGTCACTTCTACTTGTACAGCAGACAACCATAAATGTGCAAATTGTAAAGAAGGCTATACCGCTTATTATTCAAGAGCGTGGGAAATCTGGAAGAAAGAAAAAAGAATCCAGGAGTACGTACAAAGCGGAAAATGCGTTTCATACCAAGAAGCTAAAAAGCAATAATAATAGACACAGAAAACAAACCTAGTTATGCTCAAGTTAGAAGTATAATCAAAAGGACTCCGGAAATGAGATTTCCTAATTCAATATCTGTTGGAACACAAACAAATGTGACAATTCCTCCAAGAGAATCAATCTCAGAATGGGCCCGCGAATTGTATAAAACATCTCCACCACAAAAGCAACAAGAAAAAAATGGTGAATGCACCTCTGTCTTTTCCAGTGGAAAATGCAGAAAGTGTAAGAAGGAAAATAATCAAAGAAAGCAAAAGTAATATGGCAGAATAAATGGATACAGAGGTAATAAACCTCAGAAAGGATCCCGTACTCAAACTTTTTGTCGAATAAGAAATGGATTCGGGAAGACCCCAGTTTCCAAAAAGAGATAAAACCAAGGCGGACAAAGTGAAAAGAGTCCCAAGGAAACAATCCGAGGGATTATCTTTTTTTTTTTTTTTTTTTTTTATGTAAACCCCAAACACTAGAGGTATTGGAACCTATAGTACTTAGTACCGTGCTTGGGTTGGAGGTTGAGAAGACGAAAGAAGATATTTGTTGACATTAGACTTGAACTTCTGTAGACTGTAACTTTCAGGAAATACGTACGAAGGAAGGTTGTTCCAGAAAACGGTAGTTGAATGAATAAATGAAGAAGATGAAAAGTTGGTTCTGTGAGTTTGAAGTTAGACAGTAAATTGATGTTGGCTGGTGGTGGCACACGTTAGGACTGTTTTGAAAGAGAGAGCAGGTATTATAGAAGCCAATTCAGAAAAACAGTGCCCATGGAAGTATCTGTAGAAGCAGCAGAAACAGTACGTCTATGAGACAGCGAGCGGAGAGACTCTGTTTGAGATGAATCATTAATTAACCTAACTGCCCTCTTCTGAACGGAATCAAGAGAGAGATTTTGGGGGCACCACCCCAGATGTGGGTACAATATTCCATGGTAGGGCGGATTTGCGATTTGTACAGAGTGAACAGCTCTAACCAATCACAAAAGACAGTTGGCAAACCATAAGATGGAAGCTTGTTTAGAAAACCTTTATGCCAAACACGATCAAAAGCCTTTGAGATGTCAAGAGCAACTGCTTGTGTTTCACCGAACTTTCCATGGAATTAGTCCATAAATGGGTAACATAAGCCAGAGTATCACCAGTGGACCGACACTGACGGAATTCATACTGGCGATTTTTGATCAGACGGAAGGTTTCTAGATAGTTTAAGAGTTGACGGTTAATAAAGGTCTAAACAATAACAAATTGCACCAAATTGAAAGTCTACTGCAACCATGGAAATCCAGCAAACAACAAAACAGACGTGACGAAGTGATACTCGCAAGGTTAAGAATAGGACACACTCATTTCAGCCACGGTCATCTTTTGCGAGGAGAAGATCCTCCTATATGTCACACACAACAAACAGTAGGCACCTCCTTAGCCAGGTGGGCAAGAGCAGCAGTGCTTAGCACACGCTTCTTGATTAGACCGGGGTTCGAGCCCGTGACCACCAAATACGGAGGATGCGGAAAGGTCAGGGAATGACCACCGCATATCCCCGGAGCAATATAGCCTTAGTTGCTAATGCTCCTAAAAATTAAATAACAAACAAACAGTAGAACATGTACTAATTACATGTCCAGCTTTTACAGATGAGCGCCGAAGTTCCTTCAAAGAGTGGATAACCAAACATCACTTTCTCACTCTCAAAACCATACTGGAAGATACAAAAAAAAACATAGCAGACGTTTTTCAGTTCCTCAAGGAAATAAATTTCTACAATCTAATATGACACCAATTATAATCTTTGTAATAAGCTATAGTCACTCCGTGACTCTTGGAAACTATTCGCAACAAAATACGAATACAAACAAAACTGTTGTAAAAAACCTTCCAGGCGCATTTTAGCCGCAGTAGCTCTTGCGCTAAGAATTTCTAAATCAATCAAGCCATATACTTATGTTATTCAGACGAAAATTACAATTTTAAAGGGTGATGCACTTTCTTTGAACACAAGTGTGTATATATATATATAAAATGTAAAAATAATAAGTTAGGAGAAAGAAAGAAAGGAAAAGAAAAAGATGACCACGAACTTAAGGGCTGCGTAAGCAATATCCAACAACACGCTATGTATCATACAGTAGCAATATACAGTATATGTGTATATATAAAAGCGGAAAATGAGCAAAGAAACAAATAAATAAATAACGAAGGCAGAAGTAGAAATGGAAGGTACGTGGTAGACATATGTGTCGAAAAAATTTAGAAAAATTTTGCATATAGAGCAAATATAGACAAAATTATAAGTCTATAAATAATGCATTTAGACGGGCGCCAACTTGAGATAACGCCGAGGCAAAAAAATATGAAATATCACTCAGAAGGCTGGCATTTTAGTTAATTTCTGTCTCCGTCATTACGATAATTATTTGCATTACGTTCGAAATGGAGTACTGTTCACGGTTGTTGTATCCAGGGGCCTCCAACTAAATTGGATGCAGCGGTCGTCTTATTTTCCTTGTTTTGTTTGTCTTTTAGTGATATTTCATTTTTTTGGCCTCGGCGTTATTTCAAGTCGGCGCCGGTCTAAATTTTTTATTTATTGGCTTATAATTTTGGCTGTATTTGCCCTATACTTAATATTTTTCTAAATTTTTTCGACACATTTTTACCACGTATCTTCCATTTCCACTTCTGTTTCCGTTATTTATTTATTTGTTTCTTCGCACACTTTCCGCTTATATATATATATATATATATATATATATATATATATATATATGATGTAATATAAAAGTTAGACAAGAGTAATAAAAATAAATAAATATAAAGCTATCATTAGAGGCAGCAAATGCAAATCCTCCACATGAAGCCTAATTATATCTGCTAATTGAAATAAATCTGATATTTAAAATAAAATAAAAACATCAGCCAGTAGTACGGCAAAAAAGTAGAGCGAAAAACAACGTAAAATAATATAAAATAAACAAACAGGGAAGGGAAAGTAAGAGTAATAATAAGACAAAAAAGTAGTCGATAATCCCCTGTATAATTTAGTCATTAAACCCAATTAATAAAAACGATGTAATTTTAAATTAATGCCAATTATAATAATTTAGCGGTTCCTCCCCAGAAGGTACCAGTTCCAAAAGACGTGAAATATCACCAAAAATGGGGGTTAAAGAAACTACAAGAAATTAAAATATCGAAATGATAGACTGACCATCATGCCCCATATCGACAGAGGACCACGAGGCCAATAATGGTCATGGAATCGCTGCATTTCAATCGTCATACAAACCATCGCAAAGGCGGAAATATCGAAGAACCATACCATACCAATTAGTGGCAGTAGTGGGTTGATATGCTAATAAGCAGCGCCTGTGCCGCCATCTATTCTTCTCTCTCTATTATATAAGCTGGTTAAGCTTACATTATGTCAGTGGTGTGGCTCTGATCTAGAGTGCTGTCTGTTCTATAGATTATTTCTCGCTGCATAAGGACCACCGCCATGCAAATCCTCTGCATTGGTTGATCTATCGGAGAATGGTAGAGTGGTATGGTTCTTCGATATTTCCGCCTTTGCGATGGTTTGTATGACGATTGAAATGCAGCGATTCCATGACCATTATTGGCCTCGTGGTCCTCTGTCGATATGGGGCATGATGGTCAGTCTATCATTTCGATATTTTAATTTCTTGTAGTTTCTTTAACCCCCATTTTTGGTGATATTTCACGTCTTTTGGAACTGGTACCTTCTGGGGAGGAACCGCTAAATTATTATAATTGGCATTAATTTAAAATTACATCGTTTTTATTAATTG
Organism: Mastigoproctus giganteus; assembly: GCF_048544385.1. Lineage (NCBI taxonomy): Eukaryota > Metazoa > Arthropoda > Arachnida > Uropygi > Thelyphonidae > Mastigoproctus > Mastigoproctus giganteus. The sequence goes on from NC_143576.1 coordinate 141,486,381, forward strand.
GGTTTAATGACTAAATTATACAGGGGATTATCGACTACTTTTTTGTCTTATTATTACTCTTACTTTCCCTTCCCTGTTTGTTTATTTTATATTATTTTACGTTGTTTTTCGCTCTACTTTTTTGCCGTACTACTGGCTGATGTTTTTATTTTATTTTAAATATCAGATTTATTTCAATTAGCAGATATATATATATATATATATATATAATCGGTTTAATCGGATAACCCTGTATCAGATCACTCTGCAGATGTAAGTAAATATAGTATAAGCGATGTTATCTGGAAAGTGTGAGAATTAGAGTTGCTGACTGGATAAACGTTGCTAGTATAGGTTACTACTTTAGGAGTATTTTACCTTTTCATCCAACCGACATTACTCTTGTTCACTGTACAATGAAATGCCGTAATATGAAGTTAAACATTTTAGTCACACCACTGCAGAGCATATAGAGATATAGATATTTGCTCCGTACTTATTTACTTTCGCTTAAATTTTAAATACTTATTTTCACACTTGTCACCGATTAAGCATTTTTATCGTAATTGTTGATAACCCAGGATCATACTCCATCATAAGTACATTACTATTTTCATCTTTTATTTAGTGTTCTGCAAATATCCGCAGTCTATTTTAAGGTAAATCTCTAATTTTTTTACCAATTTGCTGAACATTTGCCTTGCTGACCAATACTTTAATTGCGCTGACTGGGTGAAGGCGGTCAAACTTCAGTGTAATCTGTTAATATATATATATAGAACGAGAGAGAGGAGGTGTTGTTATTAGTAAAGCCAAATAATGGAGAAAAGCGAATTTTTCCTTCATCAGCCTAATTTCATACAATCAAATTCCTGCAGGTAATAATCTAATTCTACTTTAGTCTTAGTCAGACTCACTGGTTTCACCACGTTGGGAGGCAAACAATGTTCGATCACCCTCCACCCCATAGGTGAGCTTTGCTTTATGAGATCCAATCTTCTGTTATTCCCTGAGATGTTATATTTGTGTCTCCTGCTTCGTGTCTCACCCACGAGAGAGAAAATCTTCCTCATTCATTTTATCAACTTCTTCAGTTCCTGATACATCTCAGTCAGATCTTCCCTTAGTTGTCAAACTTGCACTCCATCCTTCTAAGCCGTTCTTCACATTTGCATCGCTTTACACTTTCAACGAACTAGCCGCCCTTTGTTGAACTCTCTCCAGAAGCTCTGTGTTATTTTCTCCCTTATTGACTAATTTCTTTATATTCTTTTTAAATGAATAAATTAAAACGTTCTTGTCATTCTTTTTTCTTTTTTTTTTTTTTTCAAAGCAGGATTTTAACTGCTATTAATAGCATAATACTATTAGTCTTAATAGTACTGAAACAGTCTTTCTTCTCCAAGAATAATGGTAATGTTTAAAGTAATGCTCCAAGAAGCACTACCTTAAATATTACCAAAAGGCTATTCTGTTAGTTTAATTATCAGATATTACTATTAGAGCCTGTTTTAAGACTGCCTTGTCTCTCAGCAAACGATGGATAGTCCTTCCCTCCATTACCGAGACTCTGACGATTTGTGATTAATGGATCAATGAAATAAGTTAATAAATTAAATACTGCCTGTCCTTGTCCTTCTGTGTTTTGAAAATGAAGACCGCCCGTTATCTAATGAGAGAGACCAGTAATTCTTGAAGTATTCTGTCAAAGTAGTTTGTTTGTTTTGTTATTTGGTTTTTAGGAGCATTAGAAACTAAGGCCATATTGCTCCGGGATATGCGGTGGTCATTCCCTGACCTTTCCACATCCTCCGTATTTGGTGGTGACGGGCTCGAACCCCGGTCTAATCAAGAAGCGTGTGCTATGCACTGCTGCTCCTTCCCACCTGGCTACGGAGGCGCCAATCAAAGTAGTAGCTTGTATTTTAAACAAATGACAAGTAGCTTTTGGCAGTACGCTTTCTTTAAAAGAAGTACTTCTCAAGAAAAACTAATGGTTAAGGAATTTTGTTCAGTTTAAGATAATGCCTTTCATAACCTCACCCACCAAACGCATGGAAGGAAAAGATATCCCTCAATTTTCTAATTTCTGTCTTCGGTTATATTGTAGATTTTGTTGTGTTGAAATACAAATTTGTAAGAGTGTTCTGTTTTGTCAAGGATCTCTAATAATAATCTATAAAATAGTGAAGCTCTACTGATTTCTAATGTGACCATGTCATAAACCGCTCAAAACGTTTTCTTTTTCTGTTCTTTACGGTCCTAACACTCCTATCTTTGATTTGGCTGTGTATATATATATATATATATATATATATATATATATAGTGTGTGTGTAACTCATATATATATATATATATGAGTTACATTTCATCCCCTGTTTCCAAGATACAGTGAAATGCGAGCGCTTCGGTCTCTGTGTTTATCACTTTTACCCGACTCTCTGACGTACCTCATACTGCACGATACAGTGCGTCTATGACTGCAGCGCAATTTCACAACTTCTACGACTTGAAAGCAATTTCATAAAAGTTCTGGTATGTTTTCGATATCTGAAAGGACCCAGAAAAAAAGAGATATATATTAGATAAAATATAGGCAATACTCCCTTAAAGTGTGCCGTGTGACGGGCATAACTGAAGAATAAGTAAGACTTTAGCTGGCGTTACTTATTTTAATAGAAAGTGGAAAAAAAATTAATACATTCATTTTCTCTGTTTTTTTTTTTTTTTTTTTTTTTTTGGAAAGGCAATAGTCTGGATTTGTTCTTAATGCTTTCCTTCGCCATGTTCTCTGACTTTTATGATTGAGTATGCTAAAGAAAGAAACTCCCAGATGTCACCCTCGAAGATTGCACAATAATTACGATCGCCCTCCTTCCATACCATGTAATAAAGGCCTGGGTTCGAATGCAGGTTAGACGGAAGGAATTTTTGTCGTTATGACAGTTTCTCCCTTCCGGAAACACGGATTTTTCATCCAAAAAGCAGACTGGCGGAAGTGCATGTGCAATCCGAAAAACCTGAAATAATTGATGATGTAAAAAAAAAAAAAACCTTATCTCCACCGCCTGAAATCAAGGAACTGCAATCCGCATTGAAGAGGCCTATAAAAATTCCTCCATTCTCTGAACCCATACGTCATTTGGAGAGCTGTGGGTTCGGAGACCGGAGGAATATATATATATATAGGATGAAACCCCTATATTATCACTTACGAAATCCGACCATAGAATACACACAGTTTGCGGAGAGAATACACTGATGCCTTATTGCGTTAGTTGCTCTTTCGTAAAAATCAATCAAACCAGCTCAGTTTTTTCAGTTCCCAAGAAACAGAAGAATAATAAAAACAAACCTTCCTACATAAGATTTAATTTCTCAGTTTTCTCACCATGTGAACAGCATACTTGTTCCTGCTGTTGTTTTCGTCTTTTGTTTTTATGTTACCTTGACTATTATTTTTAGAATGCTATTCAGAAATGCAAATTCGGCTTAAAACACGTATATATCCCATGCCACTGACGGGAGGGAGTACATACGTGTGTGTATCATCTCTAATGACTTGTGTTACAGTCCTATCTAAACAAATTACCATGCAGATTATAGTAGAGCACCCTGACAGATGCGTTTATATTTATTTATTTATTTATTCAAGTAAAGGAAAAGGAGAAGTTACATCTACTCCTACACAGCAAACATTTGCTAGGAGGATAAACATAACAATAACAAATTAACGACATATATACATTAATATAGAGGACTGAGGATAAATTTTCAGGACAATATTCAGGATAAATTTTCTAAATAAATTCAGCATCCCTCGAAGAACAGTGCGGAAGAGCAAGCAAGTTGTAGAAGGCTGTCCGGAACAGGAGATGAGTGCAGTTTGTCCACAGACACAGAAGCCTATGGAGAGCGGAGGAAACTTGAAAGAACTAAAATTGCAGTATTGCGTAGGTATCCGCAAAAACTTTTGATCTGTATGTCTTGTCGACGCAAATCACCTCATGGGTAATATTTAAGTCGTTCAGGAGACCAATCGTGTTTGCTGGAAACATATGACCTAGCGAGCTGATTTGGTTGAGAGCAGGTCGGATCCTAGATGTTTGATGATTAGTTGCTCTTCTGTTATCTTTGGGTAGAATGATGAGCCTATTGATGATGGGAGCATCAAGTCTACCCGAAATAAGCTTGGAGAGGATCATTATATTGCGAGTAGTGATTATTTGTTTCCAGGGGGGTCATTCCATGTAGTGAGTTTAGTATAGCCCTAGAGATAGTAAAGGGATGTCCTGAACACCTATTGAGGGATCGTAGCAGCCAATACTCAAGCCCCAAGAGCTGCTGCAGGTCGGTTGGAGGACCGGAGGACCAGATTTCCGACGCTTAGAGAGCCACGGAAACAACACAAGTTTGGATAAATTCAGATATTAGGTTCTTATTGCCGTAACCAACTAGTTCCTGACGAGCAGACCAAAGCGTTGCATAGAATTTGTTTTTTGCTTCCTTGAAGTGCTCCAGAAAAGACAGATTCGAATCCCAAACCAAACCGAGGTCCCTGTGAGAATTGTCTAACTTGTTTTGATGTCCGTTTATAGAGACATGCAATGGGATTATTCTTTTCTTCTTTGTGAACGTCATCCCGGCAGATTTTTCGGCATTTAGCAGCACACCAATGTAATGCAAAAAGCGTTTACCTCATTTATTTGGTTTATTGCAGCTCTTTGGACTGACAGCGCTTGTTCTGGCTGATCAGAATGAATGAATGAATGACGAGCTTCAAATCATAGGCGTACCAGATCATGTTTTGGAAATTTGCCAGCAGAGGATCTAAAGCAGCTGCAAACAGTGCTGATGATAAAACGCCGCCCTGTGGAACCCCCTCTGCAGAAAGACCATTGTATTCTACAAGGAGCCGCCTTTCTTGCAAAATTTTATTGAGTACGGTGAGGAGGCTATCAGAGATCCTGAACAGTTCTTCAGGATGTTAAGTAACGATGTGATGGAAATCCTATCATATGCAGCTTTGACGTCAAGAAAAATTATGTCGAGCTGAACTCGAGAATTCAAGGCTTCCTCTATATGAAAGAGAGTTTGAAGGAGATTAGTTTTAGTAGATCTTCCAGGAATCACGGTATGAAGGTGGTGTGGTCTGTGGTGGAAACTGTGCTCTATAAGTTGAGTTAGGACCGCCTTTTCAAAAACTTTAAGGAGTCAAGAGCCCACTGAGATCAGACAAAAATCCTTCACAGCTTTTGACCTCGAATTCTTTGGAATGGGTTTGACACAGTAGTGTGTGAAAATCTGGGGCGCTGTCGAGGAGCGCAAATTTCCATTAAAAATGTGCAGAAGAGCATCCACAACGAAGACACAGGATATTTTAACGATAAACAAGGGAAATCCGTCAGGCCCGACAGCAGTTTTATACGGTAACCCGTTTATTACTTTCATCAGATTCTTCTTCGTGATATTAAGTGTTGACAGTGGAGTCAAATCACGTAATGGAATAGAGAAGGGAGGATGGATTCGATTCTTTCTTTACGTGACTCTCACCAAAAGTATTATTGGCCCACTCAACGAAAATTCTTTCATCCATCTTAATATCTTTGAAATGCTTTGCAAATGGCCGCTTAGAGCATACTAACCTATTAGCTATGTACCTATTGTTGGCGAGTCGCTTTTGCTTCAGGAAAAGTGCACGTTTCTTTTTAAAGCTAATGAAATCACTTGTGGATTGTACTCTTCCATTTTCTGTAGGCACGCTGCTTGTCCAGAAAGCGGGCTTCAGGTCTCTAGAGAACCATGGTTTAGTCCATTTAGAGATTCTGATGGTTTTTGAAGCTTCCTGAATTGCCAATGCCTTTAGGAGAGAAGCCAGACCATTAGTGACTTCTTCGATCGGCAGGGTAGAAAGTGCTGCCCAGTTGGTTGAGGTGAGAAAACTCATTATGATATCTTGCCTAATGAAATTAACTGAGAAAATGGTTTTGGTTAGGACTTCATCTCTAGGCTGCATTGACGAGAACGTAAAAGCAAACGTGAGTGGTTTGTGGCCGGAATTAAAAGTGAAGGTTGGTATTATGGGCGTCAAATCTGCAGCACGATGAAATACTAGGTCTAACGCTTGGTCGACCCTTGTAGGCTGTGATTCAAGGAAATCCAACCCTAAATGTTCAATGAAGGTGATGAAGTCTCGTCTAGTTACAGAGTGCCTAGGGGTTGACATATTGAAGTCCTCTGTAAGAAAGGTTGGTTTATCAGAGGTGAGATGAGTCGCGAGCCATTACTGCACTTCATCCCTGGAGTCTTGTGTTGATCAGGTGGAAGATAAATTAGATATATTTGGACCTGGTGATTTCTACATGTAACATTGGCACATAAAGCTTCAAAGCGTTCTGTACTGCTGGTCCTCAGGTAAGAGAGAGTGAAAAATTACGATGGTAAATAATCATAATACCCCCCTCTTCCTCACATACGATCATTAGTAGCTGCGTGGTAAGATGAGTTTCTGAACAACCTATCAAGCTGTTTATTGGATGATATCCTGGTATCCGTAAGGCATATAATCCCAAATTCCTCAAGGAACAAAGGAACAAGAGGGATTGTAGAGAGAGTAGAGCTTATTGCAGATGCCCCTGACGTTTTGAGTTCAAATTGAGCACAGTCTGTCGGTTCCAATATCCTCTGATCCCTTTAGTTGCTAGCGACGATTTCTGGGCACAAAGATTCGAGAATTTTCGCGAAATTCAGTGACCATAGAGCCGAGCGGCCACAAGTGAAGATTAAGAACACCATCCAAATCATAGGGTGAACAAGCTACATCGAAAGATGCATAAGAAGGGTGCTTTGTACGCATTTTACGGACTCTGGCGTGCACTCCAGTCTTGCTTAAAATCAAATTCCAAGCGTCTTGTGAGGCTGTATCAGGTTACGAATGACAAGGAACCTGTATCAGGTTCCTAGTTACAAAAACATGCGTTAATCCAGGAGCCGATTTTAGTCCGAAGAGCCGCTACTCCCATGGATGAAGCTGCCGCGTGCGGTTATAGCCTTCACCCTGTTGTCAATGCTGGAAGTGGACATAACTTCGACGTTGGGTATCAAGGAGTGGGTGGCAACGGCAGGAGCCACTTCAATGAGGTGGTGATGCGTGAGGCCAGACCCCCCCCCCGCTCATTGGAGGGAGATTTACCCCAACACAATTTGGGACTGCTTGAAGTAGATCCTCCTGTTTTGCGAGCAAGGGTAGTTGATTTGCTGGAGATTGAAGAGCAGCTGGCCGGGAGGACCTAGGATGGGGAGGAAGTGCTGAAATTTGTTCCCAGATGCTAGTGAGGGGCTCCTTCAGAGGCATATGGCTAGGTGGCGTTTCGGTAGGACGAAACTGGTCGGGGGGGGGGAGCAGCTCTCCCGTAGATCCTTTTGTTCTGAAAGAATCGATAGCATCACGTTGTCGTATCGAAAGAGCATCCGGTTGTTTGGCCATAGCAGAAGGCTGCCGGGTACGAGAAACAGGAGAAGCCCTGATAGGGATGGCCATTGTTGATTGCATGTGGGGGTGCACTGACTCGATCGGGTTTCGTATTATGTGGGAGCCGATTACAGATTCCCTTTGAACAGGAGTTTTTATTAACTCGCTGTAGTTGCGAAGAATTATGATTTTTATCCACGGGAATTATATAATCCAAAGCTTCATGCAGCTGCGTGTCAGTCAGGTCCATCACCGCTTTATCAATCAGGCATCTTTACTCTAAAGACTTCAAGAATTTACAATGTCCTGTTTCATTAAGGCGTGATTCAAAGGCGCTTTCATTTACACATGAAGCCCTGTTGCAATTAACTGAAATAAATAAATAAATATGATCTTTATTGTAAGGTTCCTAGGTACACGCACGTACCCTACCTTTACAAACCCTTCATGGCACTAAGCCAAGGGTTAACAAGTGGCAGAGATATCATCTCGCCTGAAATGTAATAAAAACATAATAGCATAAATAAATAGCATACAGCAGATTGAATTTAGTTAACAATAAAATACAATAACAATAATACATCTTATTAAAATAAATTAAAATAACACATGACAGTTTTCTTGAATTCAAGTTTTCCCGAAATTCTTGCCGAGCCGGAGCGATGTCACATCAGTTGATGGTTGTGGAACACACGTGCAGATCCAGGATGCGCCGTCTGTACTTTTTGTCATCGACGATTTTCCTCTTGATAGACGTGCTAGGTACTTGTTCCGACCGTGTGAATTCTGTCTGCGTAGCTATATTTACTTTCTTGGTTGTACTTAGGTTATGACAGGGGGAAGGTAGCCTACTAAAAATTTCCTATAGAGTGCTCGCAATTCTACCGGGGCCTCCATAGAGTTTGCCTGTAGCTTGCTCAGGGGATGCGGTGTGTTTTCTCCTAACATCCTCCTGAACTGTCTGCTGCTTCGGATGCGAAAATTTCTTTTCCTTCTCTTGCTCAGGGTGGGTATGAGCAGCAGGCGGAATCCAGGTTTGGAGCATCTGTCCATCATTCTGAAATAAGATGATTGCAACTGAAATAATTATTCCTCTTTCATTTAAAATTCTTCTGTTTATGATTTAATTTAAACAAAATATGATCCATTATTTTTCAAGATAGTTACCACTGAGATCATAGTCACCATCCATCATTTTAGAATTATTGTCTTAGTCGGATCTAAATTAAAAATTACACCGCAAGTGTGGGATGGAGTGGTAGGTTATTCTTACAGGAATATTTTTATTTCGAGCTATTTTCTTGAAAGAAGAACATACAATTGATGAATTAATTTGTTGAAATAATTGAAGAGTAGGCTGCATTCGAAGACGTGGAGAATACTGACGAAGAATTTCATTTCAAATTTGCTTATATGGATAGTCCTAATTTATGAAATCATTCAACATGACAAAAAGAATTTCAGCCTAAATTTGAAGCATTAATAATTCTTTGAAATTCCCACTAAATTTACCTTAAATTTTATTATTTTTTTTTCCTCCCTCAGTTTTATAAAGAAATTACAATACCCAAAGTATTAGGGCGTCCCTCTCCTAATGTAGTGGGTAGCGCGAAAGAGATTTTGCAAGGCAGGCACAGGTTTAAATGTCTGGGCCATAGCAGACATATCGCAAACAAGGTGAACGAGTCGGAGAAAGTTGTTTTCGGAGTGTTAAAGAGATTTAATCATCGAATATCTGATCAGCTGTTAGTCATTTTCGGGCGATAACTACACTTTTGAACCCTCCAATGTAACCCTAGCCGATGTCCAGCGTGTCTTGCAAATACATGAAGCCTTAGCTCAAATGTCTTGATCGTAGCTGATGTAATGAAAAGAGCAAAGACGATGTAAGACGATCACGAGCTTTCCTGATGATCGCTGCTCCTGGTAGCCAAGTGGCTAGTAACAATTAAACAACATGCAAACACACTGCACAAACATAGCACTACACTCGTTTCTGTGTCCATTGTACAGAGTTTTGTATATCATCACAGAGAACCATGTCGGAGTTGAACTAACGTTTAGAAGCCGCCTTACATAAAACACAACACATGTCCCCAAATGATCTGGTAGGGCGCCAATTGCGTTACACAATCGTCAAATGATCTACTGTGTATTGTGCTCACAAAGAAGTAAAAAGGAAACAGGTAAGCAGTGGGCTGCTTCTCGTAGTTCGCACTCGAACCTTCGCGTATAGTGCTTTTGCTGGGGTAGTTTGGAAGTAAGTGTAAGTGTGTGTTGTTGTCTTACGGCACCAGGGGTTTCCCCCATCTCCGCGTTGCTTTCATTGTGGTGAACCAGTTCACTGGGAAATGCCAGAGATTTAAAAGTGTGTGGGAATTATTCATGTGTTGTGTTCTGTACCGTTGTTCATTTGGTCATTTAGCCGTTGGACCCCTATTGAGGCCCAACGTTGTCCCACTTACGCCCCGTGGAGGTAGACCAGGAACCCAGTAGCTGTAGATTCACTCTGGCAGGTCCTGCCGCTTAATTTCCTGGGATTTCGGCGGCTAGGACCTTAAAAAAAAAAAAAAAAAAAAAATATATATATATATATATATATATATATATATATAATAAATAAAATAAAAGAAAAGAAAAATAAAAAAAATAAAACAAAATAAATAAAATAAATAAATAAAAAAAATAAAATAAAATAAATAAATAAATAAAATATAATAAAAATAAAAATAAAAATATATATATAAAAATAAAATAAATAAAGAAAGAAAAAAAAAATTAAAAAAAAATCTGCGCTGTTGTAGGGGTGATGTCGCTTTGGTTTGCTAGGCCGAGTTTTGGGCGTAAGGTAATTTTATCATATTAAGTTTTTGACGTGTGGGGCTTTCGCTATGATGAAGGTAGAGAGGGGAGGGAGACCGAAAATTGGGGGGAAAGACAGAAATATGGGGCCAATAGAGTAGATAGCCCCAGTTTTCAGTGGGGCATGCCCATGCCCCACCAGAGTAGAAGTTTGGGGGTGGAGGAGAAGGAACAAAAATGTCCCCTCCCCCCCCAAGGAAGTGGGAATAATAGGTGAAGAGGGCTAGGGTGTCCTCTTCAGATCGCCATCAAGCTGTTTCCAATTGTGCTGCGTTTTGTCTGTTCTCTACTGTCTGTGCTGCATTCCCCCGTCCTTGCTTTTCTCTTCCGTGTGATCAGCACTCTTCTTGTCCAAGTACTGGTCCTCTGCGGGGTTTCAGTTTGGAAGTAGTATGGAATTATTTCTGTTTAAATTAACTACTGTTAAAATTTCACAAAATTTTATAGTTGAACGTCGCTGACTCAATTTATGCGCTGTTCAACTGGCACTTTTACAGCACGAAAACTTAAAATTGGATATTAGAGATGGAATAAAAATTAAAGACTAGCAGTGATATACTGTACTTATACTAATATATACTTAATATAACTTGTTTGGTATATTAAGTATATACTTAAACTAGTATATACATAATGACCAGAAAACAAACCTGCGACAGACTTTTTAGATACGTTTGAATACAAGTACTGTATATACCTAAAGCGCCTGTTTTCTTCACCGTGTCCGTCTGTCTGGCCCTCACAGTGGATGAATTTTCATAAAATTTTATATTTGGATCTTTTAGAAATGTTTGCATAGCCTTCTTAAATTTAATTAAAGCAGGACCAATAGAAATCCGCAATTATATGTTTTTTCATACACATCATGGCCCTCCATAAAGCGTATGTTGTTGCTGAACCACTGGATATTACTGTATGTTTGTTGCCGAGCACTAATTGAAGAAATGAATGGGCAATATGGCGATATTGCCCATTCTAGAACACTATATGAGAACGCCAACTGAAAACACTATATTGCGATATAGTGTTCTCAGTTGGCGCATAAAATTCGTTTTTTGCTTGTTTTGCTTTATTATAAATCATGAATTGTTACCGTTGCTAACTCGCCCGAAATGTAGCCCATTGCGTACATTAATTAACTTGAGTGCAAACTCTTTTTATCTATGAGTAGCGCCCTTGCTTGAAGTGGAGAGATCCCACTTCCTTCATTACTCCCCATGGACACTAGTCATAAAACTCGTCATATGTACTACAAGTTCTCTTTTCACGAAAATTTCTACCTGCCATTGACAGCTTCTTGGACTATTACGCTGAAACTAACTCTGTCTTCATTCTTTGGCTAGTTGCTTTTTACTTTCGTCGGTAGGTTCATTACTTTCTTGTATTTAGCTTTGAAATGGTATTATAATGCGAAATTGTATTGAAAAGGGACAAATACATAAAGAAACTGTAGAAATACGCTAAAGAATATACTTGTAGATAAACCGTCATTGCTTTTAAATTTTATATATAAAAAAATACCATTCTCACTACACTCACAATAGAATCACTTTTAATTTCTATTGAAACCATTGTATTCGATTAGCCTGCATGCTAAGCAAATGGTTCACGTATCGCGAAACACTCTTTTGGACATGCATACCATGTCACAGCGTGGTCTCAGGTTTACATTGATAGGCAACCGGCAAACAATTGGTGTAGTGTTCCCATTGTTGCAGAATACTTGCTACAGTGTCAAGCGTGATACACAAATATATTTTGGATTTTATTAACAGAAATATACAAAATACTATGGCATCCATCGCATTACTAAGTACTGTAATTGCATCTTACTTATCGTTTTGGTGTCACTCTACCGTTGTATACTATCCTGCCAAAAGTCATGGAACAATAATATTTATGAACAAAACGTATATCATTCAAAGAAATTAGCAGAATTTGGATAGAACTTTGGCTGTGTTATCTGCTTCCATATATAAAGGAAGGCATTCTACTAATATCTCGTAGAAAACTGGTGTCATCATGTTTTTCTCCTTTAATGCATTTGTGAGTGCCACTAACAAAGAGATACATCAAGTCTTTGCCGTAATGCAGTGTTTTAGTTCATCCCAAATATATTTAATTGAGTTTAATTTAGGGTTCTGTGCTGACAGCGTTCCAAGGTTATTCCCTTCAATTCACATGTTTACAATCCTTGTTTTATAACGTGCAGCATTGTCATATTGGATGCCTCGGTAAAATGGTTACAGTATAGGGCACACAGTATTGTTCAGAATATCAATGTATGACGCAATTCATGTTTCATGCACTGCGACCATGCTATCTATTTAATACTACGAGAAACTCCCCAGGCTATGACGTCTCCTCCTCCAATAATACATTACTGGTATAATACAGTTGGAACAACATGTAGTAAGCGTTCGACAGGCATCCTCTATAGTCGATACCCAAACAACTTCAGACTGGAAGGGCGTGTCGCTTGAATCGTTATTCCATAGGACTGATATCGAGTGACTACAGTTCTGGTTCGGTGTGCCTTGCACCATACCATTCGACGATGTGCATTTTTTTATATTTTGAGGCGTGTGGGCAAACAGCCCTTCCCAAAAAAAATTATGGCTTATAGCTTCAACCGTATCGTGGAAACGCTGGCAGGTATGTCTGTTGCTGCTGCAGCTCCAAATTCAGGATTCTCTAGGATTTGGTAGCGTACGAGTAAACAAGTTAATTAATGTTACATTTTAGGTATATTAGATTTTCATTTCTTGAATTAATTGATTTTTTTCTTTTTCTATGATTAATAGAAGTGAAAAGTAAATAAGTAGTTATCTTGTTAATTTATAATTTGTTAATTATTAGTAATTTTTGTTAACTATTAATTAATTAATAATAAAATAGAAATAATTGTTTCGCTTCACTGCACATACCTCACAACCTAATCACAACCCCACGATTTTTAATGCATTGTAATCAACAGCGCTTGAAATACAACATGTATTTCTGGCTCTATTATTTATTTTAGTAAATAAAACAATCGCAGTATACTGTTAACGCTTTCGTAATGCAGTTTACTTATTTGTTCCTGGATTTTAATAACATATGAAATATAATATGCATCTTTTTATGTTGTCAATAGTATAATAGAAAATAGTAATAATTCATGATTTATGTATTTAGTAAACTGATAACAAAAACATCATAAAGCAGTGACTTATGTGCGGACCGAGAACATTAATATAATAAGAAAATAGTATAATATGTGTAGAAGTTAGGGCTAAAAAAGCCTCAGACTGCAAGAATAGATAGCTCACTATCATATAAGTTAACGTATTAGCATCATTTCTATACACAGTAAGCCAATCGAAATTGTGCACTAGCCTCATTATATAACAGCTCATATTGTGAATTCCTTCACCACAAGTTGTCTATCTCATTATACCTAGAACAAGTAACGCTTCACAAGTAGAGAAGACTATTGTTACTCATTCTCAGTGGGCACCACCACCCTGACGGCTGTTACGGCTGTTTCAGAGCTATTTTCCCCCTCCCCCGATGGAATAAAAGCTGACAACCCAGTTGTGAATTAATTTCACAATATGAAAAATGCCATGTGGCTGTAGTTTAATACGTGTAGGATTTAGGGATGAAGCTTCAGTCTGAAGGAAGAGTTCACTGTCATATAAGTTAGTACATTAGCATCATTTCTATATATGGTGAACTATATTTAGAGGAGACTTGATTGAGGTGTACGACTCTGAGAGGCATAAGTGAAGTGAATAAGGACAAAATTTTCACTGTTATAAATGATCCTAGAATTAGGGGCTATAATTTCAAGTTACAGCGGGGGGAGGAAATGTTTTGGCTGGATTGTAGGAAATTTTATTTTAGCCAACGAGTTATAAATTACTGGAATAAGTTATTTATATGGGTTGGCTGACAGTTTCGGGAAATTCAAAGGTCAGCTGGATAATTACCAATGGGAGGAGGGAAATGCATATGCTGTCTATTTGCTCTTCTCTTATTAATTATTTATTTTTTTAAAAAATTCTTATTTTATTTTTATTTTTTATTTTATTTATTTATTATTATTATTATTTATTTATTTATTTTATTATTTTTAATTTTTTGGCTGGTGCAGCATAAGCCATCCTTGTAGGCTTCCTTGTAGTCATTGCTAATACTAATATTAAACTAACCGAATTTGTGCAGTGGCATCATTATGTAACATCTAATATTGTAAATTACTTCATAACTGTTAACTTTTTATAATACGAAAGTAGTAATTCATGATTTATATATTTAGTAAATTGATAACAAAAAAAAAAAAAAACATACAGCAATGATTTTTTTTTTTTTTTTTCGCGGACCGAGGACATTTCGTTTCTGTGAATCCGCGATCATCATCATCATCAGCCATTTTCAATCCACTGCAGGATGAAGGCCTCTCCAGCAACTTTCCAGTTCCTTCTGTTTTGAACACTGGCCATCCATTTACTACCCAAAAACTCAAGAATTTCATATATCCATCTCCGCCTTTGTCTTCCAGGTTTTCTTCTAGCTCCTCTTGGGTACCATTCTGTTATTTTCTTAGTCCATCTGTCATCATGTCTTCGAGCTATGTGTCCTGCCCAAGACCATTTTAGTTCTTTAGTTTTGATAAGAATGTCCTTTACTTGAGTTTGCTGCCTAATCCATGTGTTTCTCTTCTTATCTAACAGTCTGATTCCCAATATAATTCGTTCCATTCTTCGCTGTGTAGTTCTTAGCTTCTCTTCCATTCTTTTGGTGGGTGCCCAAGTTTCACTTCCATAAGTCATGGTGGGGAGTATACATTGATTCATTATTTTACGTTTCAGACAAACTGGGATATTGCTCTTCAGTATGTGACTATATTTCCTGAATGCTATCCATCCAAAATTTATTCTTCTCTTGACTTCCAGCCATTATCATTATTACAGCTAATAACTTGTCCCAGATAAGTATATGACTCCACCTTTTCAATTACTGCTCCTTCAATCATTATTTCCTTTTCCGTGGCATACTTGTTCATCATTACTTTTGTTTTAGCCATATTCATCTTTAGTCCAAAATCCTTACTAACTGTGCATAACTGATTAAGATTTTCCTCTAATTCTTTGGGATCGTGGCTTATGACCACAATGTCATCTGCAAATCGTAAATGGTTTAGGTACTCTCCGTTCACATTGACTCCTTTCTGCGACCAGTCTAATCTTCTGAAAGCTTCCTCAAGAGCAGCAGTAAACAGCTTCGGAGATATTGTGTCTTCTTGTCGAACTCCTTTCTCGATTTTAAAATTGCTACTGTCTTTGTCTAGTCTAATAAAGGATGTAGCACTCTCATATATTTTCTTCAAAATCATAATATATGGAGTATCTATGCCTTGTCTTTCCAGTGCCCGAAACATTGCCTTATGCTGTATGGAGTCAAATGCCTTTTCATAATCCACAAATGCCAGGCATAATGGTGTTTTATATTCATTTGCTTTCTCCATTAGCTGTGATATTACGTGAAGGTGATCCATAGTTGAGAATCCTGTCCTAAAGCCAGCTTGCTCTTTCGGTTGATTCTCATCAAGTATTCTTTCTAATCTGTTAGTAATGACCCTTGTGAACAACTTGTAGATATGGGATAACAAGCTAATTGGTCTATAATTTCCAATTTCTGATTTATCTCCTTTCTTATGCAGCAAAACTATGATTGCATTATTCCACTGCTTAGGCATCACACCTTTTCTAATGCACTTTGTGAAGAGCCTTGCCAGTTTTTGTGTTATGTCTCTTCCTCCCAATTTTAACAACTCTACAGTAACTTCATCTTCCCCCGGGGCTTTCCGATTCTTCATTTTCTTCAATGCATGTTCTACCTCATCAGGAAGAATATCGGGTATGTCGTACGTGTTGCTACTTTGCAATCCATCTTCCTCACTGCTGGTATCATTCCCTCGCTCCTTGTATAATTCTCTATACTAGTCTTCTGCTATTTGAATTATGCCTTCTCTGCTGTTTATAAGTACACCATCGCTATTCTTCAGTTTCAGTATCATTTGTCTTTCTGTATTACTGCTCATGGCTGCTGATTTAAATCCTTTGTTTTCCCTTAATGCTTGTTCTACTTTTCTTGTGTTAAATCTTCTTATGTCCTCTCTGAGTCTCTTTCTAATGGCTTTGCATAACTCAGTATACTCAATTTTCTCCCTGTCAGTGTTTTTCTTGCTCTTCATTTGTCGTCTTTGGTTCATCATGACAAGTGTTTCTTGACTAATTTTTTCTTCTTTGGATTTCTGTTTCCCTATAGGTTTCTTGGGCTTTATCACTTTCAGAAAGTTGTAATATTCCTCGTCGATATCTTGGTCCTGAGCAGTCTGCAGAAGCTCAAACTTGTTCTTAAGTTCCAGTACATACTGCTTTTTCTCCTCCTCTGTTATTTCAAAGACCTTTGTATTATTTACTCGAGTCAGTTTTTTCCTTTCCTTTCCTACATCTATATCAAGTGTACATCTTACCATTCTGTGATCACTTCCAACATTTACCTTATTCAGGACGGTAACATCATTCACAATATATCTTCTGTTAGTGAGGATGAAGTCGATTTCATTAGTTGTTAATCCATTTGGACTCTTCCATGTCCACTTTCTGTTCACCCTTTTCTTGAAAAAAGTGTTCATTACTGACATTCCTTGAGATTCTGCAAATTCCACAAGTCTTTCACCTCTTTTATTTCTTTCACCAATTCCAAAATTTCCTATAGTTCCTCTTTCTGCGCTGTTTTGCCTTTTTCCAACCTTAGCATTGAAGTCGCCCATAATAATAGTGTAGTGGGTTTTCTGCTCATCTAGAAGGCTCTCAATTTCAGTGTACATTTCTTCAACCTCTTCATCATCATGGCTCGATGTTGGTGCATAAATCATTATAATCTTTAGCTTGTACCTCTTAGAAATCTTGAGTATTAGTCTTGACACCCTTGGTGATGTACTTTTGAATTCCAAAATGTTGTTTTTAAAATCTTTATGGACCAGAAACCCAACTCCACCTTCACTCCTTTCACTGTTTCCATTGGTGTACAGCAGATTTCCACTTGATAAACTTATAAGTGATTCATTTCTTCTTCTTGTTTCAGCCAAACCGATGATATTCCAATTCACATTTTCTAATTCCTTTTCCAGCTCTAATATCCTGTCTTCACCGATGAGTGATCGTATCCGCGATATTTCCCATTAATTCTTCCAGTCAGCGCAACCAAAAAAAAAAAAAAAAACATAATTTCCAATGCTTCAGCTACAATAAATGGTGTGTGGATAGCTTATGTCACATGTATGAAATAAACGAACAATAATTGACGGATTCTTGTTTTTCGGATTATAATCAAATTTCAGATTATTCGATGACTCTTTCTAAAAGAGCTAAATATAGAATTTCACAAATATCCAACCACTGGGAATCGAGTTATTACATGCAGACGGACGAACGTGTTGAAGACAATAGGCAATTTATGCATACATATATGTACGTATCGATAGGACACCATGGGCTACGTTGGTCGCATGTTTAGACTACTCAGAAAACTTCATATCTGCCCGTATCGTAGTTCCCAGATCCTTTCTTCCTCTACTGTTTTTAAATCGACCACACCAAGTGCATAAGTTATTTTGGAGTTGTTAGTTCCCAAGTGGAAGGCCTTACATTTTGCTGAATTAAAACATAGCTGCTACTTTTCTGACTATTCTTGAAGCCTACTCAAGTCATCCTTGAAGGAACGCTGATCGATCTCCCAATCTTTACATCCCCTGCAAATTTTGACATCATGCCCTTTATCCCTTTGTCGATGTCGTTTCTGAAAATCAGAAATAACAGTGGTCCAAAAACCGAATTTTGGGGACCCCACTTCTGAACTACACCAATCTGAAGCATATCCATTAATCACAACCCTCTACCTTGCACTCCATCTTAGAATCATTCTAGTAATCCCAACATGTTCCAGCTTATACATAACCTCTAATGAGGGACTGAGTCAAAAGTCTTGCTAAAATGCAAATAAACTATGTTGAAATTGTTCCCTACATCTAGCTCATGAATAATTGTGTAAAAATGAGATTCCGCGTTACAACCGACCGGTCCACAATCATTATTTTATATTTCTTAAACCGATTAATAATGTTTAAAATGAGCTAAATTTACTGAAACGCTTATACGTAAATAATATAGCTACCACGATACTTAACCGGCATAATGACGTTTCAAACTGTGTGTAACCGTTTCAATAAATTTATATGACAATAATACAGTATTGTGCCCACTTTCATTAATTCACAGAGAGAGACGATAACCATGTTATCGTCTCTCTCTCAACAAATATATTTTTCTTTTTAATATCGAACATTATCTTGTAGAGATAGGGAGGTCATAATCCCACTATACGAGGTAATTGTAAGACTTCATTTGGAATACTGTATCCAAGTATGGAGACCTTATCTGAAAAAAGACATCCAGTTTCTTGAAAGAGACGGGCAATTCGCATGGTGAGATCGGCAAAAGGGCGACCGTACGAGGAAAGACTTCGATTATGTTCAGCTACAGAGCTTGGCAACCGGGCACTTTAGAGAGGACCTCGTTGAGGTTTGTAAGGCTCGCAGAGGGGTTAGCAAAATGCGTGAAGGAGGAATTTTTACTGTTATAAAGAATTCCGGAACTAGAACCATAAATTCAAATTACAAGGAAGCGAATTAGGGAGTAGATTGTAGGAAATTTTCTTTTAGCCAGCGAGTTGCTGATTCCAGAACAAATTGCCCTTGTAGGTAGTTGAGGCTGACAGTGAGAGGGAAGCGCATAATTTGTATTTTCTTATTTTTTTATTTATTTATTTTTTTTTTTTTTGCCTGTGCAGCAAAACGCCTGTGGCTTCATTGCACTATATGGCTAATACTCATTGCAATGGAAAGTATTTAATCAGCTATGGATCACGAGCTCTAGAAATCACTACTATTATTATTGCAAAGTATGTAAATGTGGTACCAAAATGAAATTTCTTAACGTTTGCAACCGCTTAATTCAAAAGGGCCACTCAGTTTCTTATTTTGGAGAAAAGTATTCGCAAAAATATAGCGATGTGCGTCCCTGTAGTGATCCAGTTACTTTTAATTATATGCTATTTATTTCAAGATGATTATTTTAGCACAGTAATCGGTAAAAAAATTAGTTTGGGAATATTTTCTTAAAAAATATTGTTTTCTTCTTTCCTATTTTATATACAAATATTTTCTTGTGAATCATTTTGCGAAATACGTAATGCAGTAAAATCATATAAATCAAGCAGAGCTTTGTCTAATAATAATTTCCACTTAAGCAGTTTATAAAGACACCGAAAATAATACTTAAATTATAAACTCAGTAGGTTTCTATTTTCAGTTTCACTAGATACTGTCACTTGGAAGGACGTGTCTGTTGTTTGAGGTAGCACACAGGATACAGCATTGTTTAGAACTCATCAATGACTTGGAAAAACGAAGAAATGTTGCTTGCGTAAACAGTGAGCTAGCGGCGGCAGTTTTAAGAGCAAATGAAAATTCTTTTGTCTGCTGTCTCCTCTACTGACAACTGATTTTGACTAGCCATTAAGCGCCTTAAGATAGGGACCCATTTTGACTATACTTAATACGTAATGGAGTAGGTTCCTTTTCTTGGAAGGAAGAGGTGGCAAATACTGAATGATCCAAAGATAACAAAGTTTATGACAAAGAATAATAAATAAGCGCTAAGAGAATTTCGAGTGTGCTACTTTATGCAGCACTCAAAGAATAAAGCCTGCTGTAAAAGTGTTTCTGATTATAAATTCCCCTGAGATAGCGATGCACTTTCTGCCACATTTCTGCACAGAAGTAATTTTGTTTGTTTATTTATTTTATTATTTTTACAGAGATAGTAACGAAGTTATAGTGTCAGAACTTTCTGCTTATAATTCTAATATTAGGGATTTGAAATGGGCTACATATTTTGAATCTAAAATCTCTGCAAAGAAATGTTAATAATTTAGAAACTTATTGCTATTTCTATTCTTTAGTGTTAGTATTTTTTTAGTGTAGTATTAGTGTTTTTGAAAAAAGAGGACATTTCTTATCCAGATTTTTGTCCGCGCGGGTAATACAATTGGTTATAATCACCGTCCTCCCTATACCGGGTGGAAAAGGCCCGGGTTCGAACCCGTGAATGATACGATGAACTTTTGTGGGCTTTTTTCACTCCATTACTGAGTTAGTGACCGGGGATCGAGCCCGTGACCACCAAATAAGGAGGATGCGGAAAGGTCAGGGAATGACCACCCCATATCCGCGGAGCAATATGGCCTTAGTTGCTAATACTCCTTAAAAAAAAAACCAAATAACAACTGAGTTAGTCAGCTCAGGCGTGGATAGCAAGGTTTACCCCTGAAAATTCTGGTTCTTCGTGCAACAAAACAGGCAAATCGTCTAGAGAACACACGCAATTTATGAACATATTACATAACAGATTAACTTGTTCCTAGCATTTTTTCAACTGTAATGACGCTTGTAGTCATACCATTGGCAGATTCATGGGCTGTATCGATGATATCAGATTCTGTATCTAAATTGGGTGATGGTAATGTTTTTTAATACTGTCTTGTAACCAATCAAAAATTTATACTTATTAATTTTTGCGTAAAATGAACTAAATGATCGGTCGAAGAATTTGAAACTGTCGAAAGGTTATTCAGATTTGTTTTTGTGTTCCAGAATCCAAAATAAGTCGTTGCATTTTTCTAAATACGTCATTTTCTTGATGAGGCAAGAACCATAAGACAAAGTGTATTCCGTATTTTTCCTAGGAAGGTTCACTTGTGTACTTCATTATGATTTCAGGACTAGTATTTTGTAGCGTAAGAATTGTCTGACAATAGAGCGAATAGTTGTTGTTTATTGACTTCTCCAAACAACAAGCCTAAAAAATACATTCCTTCATAGCGATGACCGATATCTTTCTATTGCTGTAGTTCACTCTATTCACTTTAAGCATATAAATCACTAAAACTTCTTGTACAGAGTCTAGATAATGAGTATGTGTGGATTGTATGTGGAGGCCTAAAGCATTTAGGCATGCTGCTTGGTCAACAGTTCAACCGAAATTGCCGTGTTGTTTTGTAGTAATGGTACATTAGCGCCAGAAGACAATATTGAATATAGAAGCTGTGGCCATTATGAGTCAGTCTCATACGTGATTAGAAAAATATTTGTAAAAAGGTAATTAACACAGTCGGTGTTGTTACTTGTACTCCGTATAAAACTGAACTTCATGAAGAAAGCAAATCTCACAAGAAAAGAAAAGTGAGATTGCACGTATATTTGCAACTAATGTACAGCTTTTTTAAAAGTAAATTTTAAAAACATATCTTTATGAGAAGATTTTTAAAATAATTTCTTATGTTAACTAAATTTTAAAAAAAATGAGCTGCATTATGAGCTTGAATCACTTCTCGCATTCCACTTTGGACTGCTTTTCCAAAAATCTCGTTAGTGAAGAAGAAGAATTGAAATTTAAGGAGGATACCAAAGCAATAGAAGAGAGTTTGATTACTGATGGTCATTGAACAGACACATCCGGAAAAACAAGTAAATAACACCAAAAATCGTCTATTTAATCGTAAGTCAGAAGGTTAAGAAAAAACGTTCTCCTTGACGGCTCTACCGGCTTTATTCCTTTATTTCACAAATAAAATTAATTAAAATAAACCTCGGATTATAGAAATGTTTTTAATGCCCAAAGCACAATAGCATAAATTTAATCAAGTATTGAAAAATGCATTCATCGATTAAAGAAAAAACCATGATGCCAAAAAAATCTTTTGCCAGAAATAAATTTTTGAAATTTAGTGTTAAAAATTATGGAAAGAAATGTATTGGAATGAAAACGATGATTTATTTTCCACTTGTATACCACTGCAACAGAAAATAAATCACGAATATTTTTTAGGCCTATTGGAGCTCGAAAAGTGAACAAGGAACGCCAGTTTAGAGCATAATAGATCGCAGAGTACATATAAAATTTGTGCGCAGAAATTTGTTTGGTACATTAATTACTTAACTCATATTATGTCTATTTCTAGGATATTATCAAGAAACCTTTCATTGTGTATATATCTAACAAGTATGTTCATGGTCGATTTCCATGTTAATGACCCAGAATAACTGATAAAAAATAAATTGTACTACCTCTGCCATGGCCCTCGCGAGTAGCACAGTTGGTATCACCGTACTTCCCACACCAGGTGGAAAAGACATGAGTTCTAATCCCTTCAATGACATGAGGAATTTTTATGGGCCGTTTTCACAACGTGAGGGTAACACTTAGTTTTCTTCCGGAAACTCGGGTTTTTCGTCCACCACAGCAGGCACAGAACACATGCAATTTACAAACACAATGCATACGGCTCAATATGGCCTTCGCCTAAAACCCTGCAACAACAAACAAACTTTTATGTGGCTTTTAGTCAAATAGCAGAGGAGTTAAAGATATCCCACTTTAAATTATTTAGTTAAAGTGGGATGGCTAACAACGTAAATTGAATCGTGTGGTTCTTTGTGAAAAGAAGAAATTAATCTTCCAAGTGGGCATAAAAATGAAGAGCTGTAGATAAGAATAAATTTTCCTCCCATGAATTCCAGGGGAAAAACATTCAGAAGATATATTATCTTTTTTTTTTTTTTTTTTCGGAGGAAGAAAAGCGTTTAACATTAGGAAACACGACTAAACTGGAGCTGAAATCAGCACATGATAACAAGCAGACCGCCTAACTCACTATGGTAATTAACGTCCCCACGTGATTAACGTTTCCAGAAGAAAATTTTTCGGAAACTAAGGTTGCTTTTCAGTTTTTCATTTTAGCTGGGTGTCTGTTTTCTTTCTCACTGCAAGAGTGATGAATGCGCGATCACGGTGTCTACAAGAATCCAGGGACGACTTTTGTTCTCTGTCGGACATAATATTGGGATGCATATCATACCAATCTAAGGAATTACTTATTGTAAACAAGATTTTAATTGCTGATAAGCTCAGTACCTACTAACATTGTGATTCGAGCATTCCAAGATGTGAGCACCCCTTTATTCGGGTTAATCCACCAGCTAACCAGACATCACTGGATAAAATAGCCATCACAAAGGAACGCCTTACTGAGGTCATCAACAGTCTTCCCAACAAGTCTACCACTGGCCCGGATGGATTCCCTATTTTCATGGTTAAACTGTGCAGTGTATATATCATTGATCTCTTGCTTGATGCATTCAATTCCGTCCTCGTAACAGGAGTTTACCCTGCTATCTGGAACACATATTATGTTTCTCCAGTTCCAAAAAAGTCTAACCCAAAATTGCCTAATGACTACAGACCAATTTCTGTAGGATGCACTTTTCTCAAAATCTTGGAAAGAGCCATACTTCCTGCTCTCATCCATCACATGTTCGGCCACAAACCTCCATACCTCCATAGTGTACTACCTGGACGTTCCACGATCACCAACCTCTTGGACACACTGTTCAGAATTGAAAGTACCTTAAGCAACAAAGAGCAACTGGATATTGTGTTTCTCGACATTAAGGCGGCCTTTGACAATCTGTCCACCCATGCATTATGTACCATACTGTGCAACTATTTCAAAATCTCTGGCAACATCTTAGTTCTCCTTAGGAAACTCCTTCAGTCCAGGATCCTATGGATCAGAAATCAAAACCATAATCACCACATTCTCTGCTCCAGAGGGCTCCCCCAAGGGGGCGTTCTCTCTGCCGCCCTCTTCGCCGCATCTTTAGAACCCTTCCTATCAAACCGTACTAATTTTACCACCTACGCAGATGATATTAAGTTCTTCGTCATCACAAAATGCCCCCAGTCTCTCCAGTCTTTTACTGTGAGCTCCAACCGACAGCTACATGAACTGGAAAACTACCTTCATGCGATTGGGCTCTCCATTAATAAAGAGAAAACTGCACAACTCTCTATCACTAAGAAGAAAAATACCAACGAGGTGGACATCATTATTGCGAATTCTCCAGTTAAAAAAGTCACCCAACATAAAGATTTGGGTATCATCTGGGACAAAGACCTCACCTTCTTGCCTCACTTTAATGCCACTCGAACGAAAACATATTCGGCTTTATGGGCAGTAAAACAAGAGATCTCCAACTTCCATAACCCGGACCTTATCATCAAATACATTCTTCGTTGTATTTTCCCAATTCCATTATATGCCTCGACTATATGGTCCTCAGCACCCTCATCATACCAAGCCAGGTTCCTCTCCCTGGAATTCTGGATCTTGAAATGGCTAAATAGGGTTGCTGGGCTAACACCTACAATCTCAAAATCTGTTCTGGTCACCAATCTTAATACGCTTCCTTGGAGGTATCACATCATCTCTAGGAACCTTCTTACCCTCTCTCAGCTTCTATCCGGAAAACTGAAGTCACCCGATATTTGGGATATCATCGCCAGACCGTCCGACAGTAGAAGATGCCAGTCCAACACCTCCCCATACAGGTCGAAGCTGCGTAGCATGTCCTCCTTGGACAACATGTTTCCACACAACTCCTTCCAAATATTTAACAGATTAGCCATAGACGCTGAGAAACTTTGCAAGGACAGAACCTACAGATCTTCCATTCTTGCAGACATGTATGCCTTAGTCAAGCTCTAGGTGGACTCTCTGTGATACCGCAATATCCACGCTTCGATGTATCCGGATGCACTTTTATTTGTTGTAACTTTATGTTTTTGTACTTGTTGTAACTTTATGTTTTTGTATTTCTTATAACTTTATGTTTTTGTATTTCTTATAACTTTATGTTTTTGTATCTTCACCAGTGGCTGTTTAAGGCCGTATATTGTATCTGGCTCTGTATGCAATGCATATGTCTGTATTTTATGTTTTTTTCTCTGTATATAACTCATGTCCTCTAGCTGCATAGCTGTAAAAGGACAGTTCTTCGGAAATAAATTGATATTAATAATAATAATAATAATAATATCTGCTGAATGTGTTAAGAAATAGAAAGTTAGTGCTAACGAGATATAATTTCATAACTCTGAATTGTATTTTGTTAGTGTTCATTTTGAATTCGTAAGCTTTTGACTTTCCAATAAAATTAACGAAAAAGAGAACGGAATGACTGTGGGCCCTGGATAGTGACCACTAGCCTATATTTGTTGATATCGAATCAATATGCTTCCACAAAATAAGCACGACCCATTGTTAACTGTGGAGCTCGTGTATCATCATCATCATAAGCAATTATAATGAAATTGCAGACTCCTCTATCCCCAGTGGAAATTGTATCGGAGTATCAGAAAAGAACGAGAGAGCGAGAGTGTTGAGAAGGCTGCTTTAGAATTGGCAGCGGGGCAATTAAAAACCCAAGGAATGTTTTTGCTATATGTAAACCTGAAGTTCACTGGAGGAAAAAAATGCACCCCTGACTGGAGACTAGAAAAATCTGTGGCCCTTTTGAAATGTAACTCAGTAAACTAAGACATTCTCTTACACAAAAAATGAGTTATTTTCAGTGACATAATGCGTAGGAAAATCTAAATTAAGAAAATTTGAATTGTTCTAATCCTCCAGTAGATAGTTATTCCTTCCTGTACCATGTCTTCAGTTACATAAATAAAGATATCCATTGAGTCACTGAAGAAAGGGTACAGAAAGTGAGAATTATGTGTATTCCTTTACAAAATGTTATTCAGGTGTTATTCCACGCCGGATGAAGTGCTTAAATTTTCAGAAAAAATATAGACAAACTAAATAGCACCGTAAAGGAAGTTATGTTCAGTGACCACTTTGACAAAAATGGATCCTTATTTCTGAATTACATTTAGCGCCTTCAAGCTGTCAGCCAGCTGTTTTACAAGTTGTAGCAGAAATTCTTGACAGTACCATCTCCTGCTCTTCCAGTGTAGCACATTACTTGTGGTTGACGCTTCCGTGATAGTAAAAATTGATCCAGTTCTTATAGACACTTTACGGCAATCACGTCATCCGGTACGGAAAGCGCAACATGACTTGTATTTACATCATATGACAGCAGGTTGACGTCTTATTTGCGTTGCTCTCAGATAAAAATCTCTTCACCCCTGCCCTACCGTTGTTCCTTCCATTATTTCCATTACTGGTTTTGAAGTTAAACTGATAACAGCATAACAAAAACAGCAGTCGTAGAAACTGCTATTGTTCTGAGTGTCTTGTTCATTGTTGAAGAGAATTTTCATTGTCAATTAATGTACACTTCGCCTTTCGATGGGGTTTTTATTTCTGAATATGTGAAACTTAAGTGGTAAGTGCTTAAATCATCTTTGATGCATACTTCTGTTGATGGGAATGACATTATGAGAAGAGGGATATAGTTAGCATGTATTATTGTTTTGTTAAAGCAGCAAAAGTCTGGCTTCCTGTGCATTTACCAATACTATTTTTCTATCAAATATGCTCAATTCTCCAACATGTATTGGCACACTAAATGAAATAACATCTGATTAGAAAAAATAAATAATAAATAAAATTTTTAATATCAGAGGTATTCCCATAGGCTTTTATGGCCGGAGGAACTAATGACGGAATTCCAGTTGTCTCGTAAACTTATAAAATTAATAAAAAATGAAGCGAATGAACAAAGCGGATCTCGAAATAAAGGTACAGTCGCTCAATATCGTATCAGGCTCTATAGCATGAAGAATGCCTTGGACATTATAAGTTTTTGATATGTGGAAACAAATCTTGCTCCATTTCACACGTAAGGCTGCAGCTCATTGTCTGCTTGAACTAGGATGTCCTATTTTTTTCTGGCTCTTAATTGTTATTCCAAAACAACCCATTGGAATTCAGTTGGTTTCATATGTAGGATCTGGGCTGGAAATGGCAAGTACACTGCATTATTTTCCTCAAGCTTCTGCTGCTGTTCTGAATGCTCCTCGTGACACTGAACGTTGTAAGCTGTTATAAACACGCCTCCCCACAATAAATAATTACCATGATGTAGCCAAGGCTGAATTGTACAGACTGTCAAAATAGACAATTGCATTCATAGTTTAATTGAGGACAACCAGTGGATAAAATCCAAGTCCAATCCATGAAAAATATGTCAATATCTCTTTGAAGTATCACCACTAAATTTCATTTTTTATGCAGTACAATCTTATTTTTTTTAACCGTTTTCTGGGAAAATGCTACATCAAGGTGTGTTCCACCTGATTCCTGTAAGGCTGCAGTATGTAGCGTAATTGATCACTGCACATCACATTCTGCCACTACTGTATTTTTTAACGCTTCCGTTCTCTTCACCAGAGCAGGCAGTCGCATTCATTGCTGATCGACTGATTCTGCTCAGGCCGCTGCGATTGTGATAATCCAATCTGTGAAGTTTTGTCTAATGATTAGTGATCCCACACCTAACTTCCAGCCTGCTGGTCAGCATAAGTCAATTTTCTTATCACTTTGACGCTATGTAGACTGAATATATTTTTTAATTATCAAAAAGGTTCCATTGGAATAACCCTCATCATGTGATAAGTGCTTATACAAAGCTCTTTTTTGAATCATTGGCCCGTTAAAGCGAACTTTCCTCGGCTGTTGTTGTTATAGGGTTTTAGGCGCATCAGCGATTTCGACCATTTTCCACCTTATATACACTGGTGTTCAAAGAAAGTGCATCATCTAGGAATTTAACATTTCTAACCCTTTTTCACGATGGTATGTTACATTAATGACTATCATCACAAATAGAAATATAAACAAAAGATATTTATTAACAGTTAAGGCAAAGCTAATTAATATTTGACAGGTGCTCTCAAAATATTCCAAAATGAGCATCTGCAACCTTTATACAACAGTTTTAGTAAACACGACAATTAAGGCTGAAATGTTATCAAGAAGCCCTCAATTTGCTTCAGTTTATCATTTTAAATGGAAAACAAAAAAAGGTTCACCAGGTGCAAACTAATATTTAGTTGAACCGCCTCTGGCCCTGATGAGAGCAGCACAGCGTCGAGGCAATGACAAGATGAATTTCTGAAGATAATCAACTGATAGTTCGTGGTTCCAAACACAAATTATGGCTTTCTGAAGTTCACGAAGGGTCTTTGGTTTCTTTCTGGCAACTGAAGATTCCACACGATGCCAACAGTTCTCTATAAGATTCAGGTCCGGGCTGTTTCCTGGCCAGCTAACAGTTGTAATGGACTGTTCTTTCAACTATTTTTCACCTGTAACAAATGTAAACACATTACTGTCGAACCTCTAATGCAGAAATGAAGCTAAAGTAACTACAGAAGCGCCTAATTAAAATTTTCGCGCGATGACAAGGAGCAGAGTCATCCTGAAAGATGCAGTTACTTGGCAGGTTGAAATGAGTGGCAGCAATTTGCCTTCCAGTGTAGCCAGGTATCCACTGGCATTTACGGAACCTTTTATAAACTGCAGGTGACCTACTCCGCGATACGAAATGCACCCCCCATATCATTTGGCTGGTAGGGAATTTCACTGTAGACACGTACAGTGTGGATGGTATTCTTCACCACGTCTACGGCGAATCGTTTGTCTCCTATCAGAGCCATGCAGATTGAATTTCTTCTAATCAGAGAAAATAACTGACTTCCACTGCTCGGGGGTCCATTTGACAAGTTCCTTACACCAAATTAATCTGACCTTTTTAATTTTTTGTGTGAGGAGGGGCTTCTTCTTAGGATGACGGGCTACTAGTCCATTTTTGAAGACTCGTCTTCTGACTGTTACTGCACTTGCTACCACTCCTGTATGTTCGTCCCATTCTCTTTTCAGCTCAGACGAAGAAGATTTACAGTTTGTAAGGCATAAGCGCTTCAAAACGCGGTGCTGTTTTGGCGTAGAGACTCGTTTGCGTCCGCTTCCTTTATTCCTATCAGCAGAACCAGTATTCTTGAGTTTGGAAAGAAATCTACTCACTGTCGACTGATTTCGAGACACTCTATAAGTAATATGAAGGGAAGAACATCCTTCCTCATGTAAAGCAACAATAGCACTCTTTCTTCGTGGCGACAACTGCACGTGACACCCCATTTTGACACAAGCAAAGAATGACGGCAACTCTTGCAAAGCGTGCTTATATAGCTGAAAGTAACAGCTGATGCAATATTACGTCATCACCTACGCATGTCAATCTTAGCTGATACAATCTGTAAGAAATATTGCCATATACTTACGTTATTTGGCCGACAATTACACAATTTTAAGGCGTGATGCACTTTCTTCGAACATCAGTGTACTTACTTTATTTTAGTTTATTATCTTAGTAAAGTTTATTAGTTTATTATCTTAGTAAAATAATAAGAGGAGTTTATCTAAATATAGTACGTAGAACACTTCCGTATGATACCCTCCAGACCGTATGATACCTTCTCCTCCTTATGATACCTTCTCCTCCTTATGATACCTTCTGGAGGGTATCATACGGAAGTGTTCTACGTTCTATATTGAGGTAAATTCCTCTTATTATTTTACTAATATTATTATCAACGTAGAACATATTGAGTATTACAGCTCTGATTCATACTATCTAATTTACTCTATTATCTATAAATTGCGTGTATTCTTAATTTTAAATTGCGCGTATCATCTGCAAACTTGGACATTAAACTCGATGTACCTTCATCAATATCATTGATAAATATACAAAACAACAATGGCCCAAATACGGAACCCTCAGAAACTTCACTACTAACACGAAGAGCAGTGTACATTAATTACCACTCTCTTTCTTCTGCCACTCAGCCACCATTTTATCTATTGTAGCAATTTGCCCTTAATGCTGCTTCAATTTGTACAGTAGTTTTCCATGTGCAACAGTATCAGATGTTCTCCTGAAATCTTAGTATATGATATCAAAATTATTTTTTGTATCCAGTTCCCTTGTAACCACATCATAGTATCCATTCAAATTGGTCATAGAAGATTTCCGACAAAGAGGGTGTTAATCACGAGGAATATATGGCTGAAGGGAAAGTGAGTCAATGCTGCGTTCTACGTACAGGTGCTTTAAAGACTGTTTAAGAGATAGAAAGCTGCATTTCAAGAGATAGAAAGCTGCTTCTTGTTTCATGACAATGCCCCCTACGATAACATTAGGCTTAAATTCCTCACTCGCGGGTTCGAATCCCGCCTCGGGCTTGGATCAAAGTACTGCAAAAACCTTGGGAGGTGCATTATGGCCACAGAAGCCGATGCGCCAACTACCAAAAAAAAAAAAAAAAAAAAATTCCTCACCACAATACAGAGAAACCCTTGCAATCAAGAATTCACTCTGCTACTCGAGGAAGATACCTATAAAGTATTAACCGCCTACGCGCAGGAAACATTTGCATTTAGGCGAGCTAAGATTGCAGAGCCCAAGAACCAAATCGGACCGGCGTGGGATAATTCTCCATCCCCCAGAACAACACAGACATGATCATGCTAACCCTAATAGGGTAGGATCTATTGCAGGCACCATCCAAGGTGCGGGATGCTGGCACTCCTCGGAGTGCGGGATTTAAAAGTCATCGCAAACCCGAAATGGGTAGGATATACTGCTGGCACCGATCTAGATGCAGAATTGCTGGCACTGACCTCAGTGCGGGATCCACAGGCACTATGCCATTGGCAATTACACAGGGGCGCTTGTCCCCTGTGACTTAAACCCACACCCTTTCCTATACTTCGCCTAAACTAGGGTGGATTTATTCTCCCCTGTCAACCCACCCAAATTCATTCCCCCTCTAATCCTCTCTTCTTCTATGCCCTCTCTCCCCCTCTCTCTTTTTTTTAATCTATTACTTTATTTACTTATTTTTATTTTTTTATTTTATTATTTATTATTACTTTTTTAATCTGTTACTTTATTTACTTTTTTTTATTATTATTATTTTTTTATTATTATTTTTTATTTATATATATATATATATATATATATATATATTTTTTTTTTTTTTTTTTTGGTCTCCGTCAGGAAGCTCAGGCAACCCTGGCGGAAGCCAGCCAGAGTATAATGGACAGCCTGGCTCACCTCCCAGTGGTGGTGGCGGGCAACGTGGGGTTCCCTTAGGGGCCTTGTGGCTAAGCAGCCAGAGACAGAACAACAGACCACGGCACTACTCTGTCACAAACTAGACACCACACTTTTTCTGGCTTTTACAGAGATTCTGCAAATTCTTCACAAAGTACCATTGTGCAGATGTGGGAAACCACCGGTGGCGCCTTCCACAAAACACTATGCCCCCTTCCATTCCACACTTGTTGTTCAGACATTTCTGACGAAACACGGCGTGGTACAGATCAACCATCCACCCTACTCTCCTGATTTATCATCAGCGGACTTCTTCCTCCTCCCAATGTGAAAACTTCACTCAAAAGAAAGAGATTTCAAGACGTTGGGGATATTAAGAAAAATATAACCACCGAACTAAATATCACCTCTTTGGACGCCTTCGCTGATTTTTCAGAAACTTTTAGAAAGATGTAATAAGTACGTTCAATCAACTGGTGATTACTTTTGAATAATAAAAAAAATCCATTTTTGAGCTCCGTTATTTGTTGTTATTTTTATTGCACCAGTATATAAACTCATGTTTATATACTAACCATTTCAGTAACAAGTTTTCAGCTGACTTTATAGGTCGAAGTGAAGTAGGGGCAGCCGATGCTCAGGTTTCTGCATCATAGGATATTGCATGCTGAAATATGGAGATGTATGCTGTGGAGATCTGAAGACAGTAGTTATGTAAAAGAGCATTTGTTTTCCAAGCTTTGTGAGTTTAGTGTGTGTTTAGTGTTGGTGAAATCGAAGTTTACAGTTGACAATTATACTAAGATTACTGTGCTGATCACTGCAGGTATTGAAGTGTCGAGAAGCATAGGCTATATAGAAGATGGATTCTTATTCTTCTTCAGAGAATATATATAGGTAGACTTTTGAGTGTTGACTGATAGTGATAACGTCTGAAGGTAATGAAGTTGTGTGTTGCCACTGTTGAGGTCGTGGGTGGTTTGACAGCAGATCTTATATCGTTATATGCGTGAAAATTCGGTTTGTTAATGGAGTAGTGAGTCAAGTGATACAGTGGAAAGAATATACGAAAGTACACCTTGTTGTGAGATATCCATGTAGATGAATTTTTTTGAAAAGTATTCTAGAACCAAGTCCCAGGCTACGGTACGTGAAAATTTACCTATGGAATAGTTTTAATTGGCTGAATTCTTTTAATGATTCTCTGAGTACCAAATTTAAATGAGAGAGAAAGTTTCCGATGGTAAAACAATTTTAAGAATTCTTATAAAGCAATGGAATCTATAATTATTAATACACAGACTGTAAGGGGTTCCAAATTGATGAACATAGTTGAACTGTAGAGCGACAGATACCATGTAGGAAGAAATTAATACGTATAAAAGGCTACTGAAAACAAAAGAGTACTTGACTTTCTGAAACTACTCGTTTTACTTTCTTGATTTCGTGATGATCTTGAAACAAGAATCCTTGATTTACAAGGTTTATAATTGAGAGAGAGAGTCACAGATCATATTCTCTCACACACACACACACACGCACGCACGCTCTTCTTTCTCGAACCAATGAAAGACGGTGTTCAGCATTTAATTATAATTCTTTTCCAATCCTCCACAAATCCTGTCTTGGAGAATTGCAGTTTAAGTTGGAGATTTACCAGCTTCGTATAGTTAAACGTCATCTGCAAACATATCAAACCTAGGAGAAGAGTTCCCAAGAAACTCGTTAGTTCCTCTTCCAGGGGTAAAATATATAAATATACTCATCTCTCAGGTATATCTGCATACTTTATTTTGGTTTGCTCACGTATGAGGTTAGGTGTGGGTTAAGCGCAAAGCAACTAAAGCAACAAGGAGGAATTTTCACTGTTATAAATGATTCTAGAACTAGAGGCCATAAATTTAAATTATAGGGATAAAGATTTGACTGGATCGTTGGAAATTTACTTTTAGCTAGAGAACTGTTAATCACTGTAATAAGTGGGTAGTTCAGGCTGTCGACTTGGCGAAATATGAAATATAAATGATTCCAAAGTTACAGGCCGTTAATTTAAATTACAGGGACAAAGACATGATTGGATTTTTTAAGGCTTCTTTTATCCAGAGAATTGCTAATTACAGAATAAGTTACCTCAGTGGGCATTTGAGGGTGCCAACTTGGGGAAATATGACTGTCATCTGAATAGTTACCTAGATGAGGAGGGAAACACATAGGTTGTTTATTTTCTTTTTATTTTTATTATTAATTTTTATTATTCTAGCGTATAGGTTAGTGCATTTGCATCAGTTTAATTCGTAGCTATCTACCAAAGTAGTTAGCTACGTTGGCATCGTTTTAATTAAGCTGACGCAATTGCACTAAGCTATACGCTAGAATAGCTTAGTGCACTATACGATAGTCATTTCTACCACGTAGCAAGAGGCTCTTGCCCTAAAATACCCTATAGTTTTTATAGTTCTTTATTTTTCTTTATTTATTTTTTGGCTATTGTAGCAAAAGTCTGTGACTTCCTTATACTTGTATGGCTTGGCTAAACCTGTGTGGCATCAGGATATGATGTTTATGACGGATACACGCAATTTTATAATTGCGTGTATCCTTCGGTCAGTTTGCTGGAGAAAAATCGAGTTTCCGGGAGAGAAAACCGTACGACCTTTGCCTGAGACCGACTGACTCAGCCCCGTTGTGTAAAAAGCGCATAAAAATTCTTCCCGTCATTGGTGGGATTCTTTCTAAAGCCTTTACCACCCGTTTTGGGTGGGGGAAGTGATTATAATCATTGTGCTACCCACAATTCAACACAAGAGTACTTATGGCTCAGATGTGGGAAACAACAGGTGACGCCTTGCCTAAACGCTATGCAACTATGTGCTATCCACAAGGACATGTGGTGTAGCTAACAGCCCATTTCTTGCGAGCTTGAGGGCGTCTCCGTAGCCAGGTGGGAAATAGCAGCAGTGCGTAACACATGCTTCTTGATTAGACAGGGGTTCGAGCCCGTCACCACCAAATACGGAGGATGCGGAAAGGTCAGGAAATGACCACCGCATATCCCGGAGCAATATGGCCTTAGTTGCTAATGCTCCTAAAAACCAAAATAACAAACAAACATAACAAACAGCGAGCCTGAGCTCCCATAATTAATTTTTTTTGTAAGAACACCATGAGGAATGTTGTCAAATGCTTTAACAACAGGACATCGACTAAGTTCATAGATGCTGGCTTTTAGACGCATCAGCAGAGTAGGCCATATTACGCCAGATCATCCTGCAACCCTCTGTTTAAAGTTTTGGAAACCAAGTGACACAGTATTAAAAAGTTCGTAGTAACAGATCTGCCTCTGGCAAAATCTTGCCTTGATTTTTTTCTTGTTTTAGAATAAGAGCCAAAACAACTAAGACCGTTAGTCGTATATACTTTCTGTCTATTTTCTGGATAAAAAATTCGATCTAGTTTTCGGGATAAAAAAAAATCCTACAACCCTCGCTCAAGACCGACTAACTCGGTTACATTATGATTAAAAAAAGATTTATACTGCACTGCGCTCTCACAGGACCAGAGGAGTTTCCGATTTCATCGTAACTGCAGTAAAGTAGTTGCGAAGAAGTTAGAATAAAGTACAGTACTTTTTTTTGGCAGTATACGCGCTCGAGCTTGTAATGTGTGTAACAATGTTAGTGTATATAAGTTTCCCCTGGAACAGACGCTAAAAGAACATTTTTTTTCCTTTTTTTTTTTTTAACTGTAATTGATAACATATCTTTCTTCATAGTGGTTCATAAATCTAGGGTTTAGTGTCAAACAACGTTAACTCCAAAATCATTTTGTAGTTGATGTATTTGTAATTAACCAAAAGAAAGTAATTTGACATTTTTTTGGTTTATCGGAAATGTACTTACAGCCTAAGCTAACTTGTAAAGAACTAGACAGATACAGTTCTATGACATGATATGCATTGTTATTTGTATAAAGTAAAACTAAAGTCATCGCAAAAAGAAAATGCAATTTTTTAGTTAGCGTTGTTTGACACTAAACCCTCGAAATTTCACCAGCCAACAAAAAAATAAAATAAATAAAATAAAATTGAATTAAAACAAACTAATCGCACACCTGGAGTAAAAGGTGCGGATACTAACGGAAATTGATCCATTGATCCCGAACATACCAAAATTGTCTCTATCACTTCCCATTGAAAGATAAACGGAAATTTAAGTGATTTAACGAACCACCAATTTCAGATATCATACAATAGATATGTCATATCCTATATTAAAATACTTAAATCAAACATATGTTATACTACTGCTGGACGAAAAATCCGTTTCCTGGAGAGAAAACCGTACGACCTTTGCCTGAGACCGACTGACTCAGCCACGTTGTGTAAAGAAGCGCATAAAAATTCTTCCCGTCATTGGTGGGATTCTTTCTCAAGCCTTTACCACCCGGTTTGAGTGGGGAAAGTGTTTTTAGAAATCACTTTTCTTAGAATTGTTTGCCACTCAGAGAGTTTTTCTTATAGTCCATTTTGCTTTACGTCTTAAGAAACTAGCAGTAATCTCTCACCATGGAAGTACCTCAGCGACCTTGTTACCCCATTTCCATCGTGGATAATTCCTGATGAAGTCGTGCCCCTTGCTCATCACTTACATTTCCTAAATTTTGAGGTTAAAAACTGAGATGGGAATAAAGAATAAATTTTTAAAGACATTAGGCAGCTCTTACTATTATAACTTTGCAGTAAAGTTGACACTAGATATTTTTAATTATCTTCTTTCCTTCTTCCATGTGTTAAATTGGGAAACGCTTCCCTTTGGTAGGAGAATCAACTTCCTTCTTTATCCAGAGCCTTAACAAAATTCTTCATTAATGCAAGCTGTAAATGCGAAGGCGAAAGAAGAACCTTTTTGGTTCAACCAATGGAACATATTTTGTTACTTCTCCCTGGTAAAAATACCTTATTCTTTTCCCATTACTGCAGAATATAATGTCTTTACTGTTGCACGACTCTCACACAAATATAGAAAACAACAGTACTTTGCAGGGCCGTGCAAATAGGGGATACACTGGATGCCCCGCACCAGAGCTCCCGATGTAGAGGGCCCAAATAGAGGGAACCATCAAAGTTTCAACATAAATAAACGAAGCCCCCTTAACCCCTTTTGCATTCGGACCCCAAGTGCCTTTGCACGGCTCTGGTACTTAGTAACATCTCTCTGTAGATCTGTGAGTGACTAATTAACTTCGATCATCAGAGGCGTTCCAAACATTGCACTCAGGAAGTTGATCATACTTTCATATGTTTCTTTCAAGCCAACAGCATTAAGTAGGGGATCTGATAGTAATACAGTTCCATTGTGCAACAAAAATGATTTTAAAGTTAATTTTGAGGAACAAATTTACTCAAATAAATGCCCTAGTGGTTAGCATAGTCGGTAGAATCGTCGTCCTCCCTACACCGGCTGGAAAAGACCTGAGTTCGCGTCTCGTCGATGACCTGATGAATTTTATGGGTCTTTTTCACAACGTAGCTGAGTTAGTCGGTCTCAGGCAAGAGTAGCATGATTTTGCCTCCTCCCGAAACTCGAGTTTTTCGTCCAGCATACAGAAACTCGACCACAGAACACACGCAATTTACAGACAATATAATATATATGGAGCAATATGGCCTTAGTCGCTGATGCTCCTAAAAACACTACTACTAGTACTACACAAATATGCGCCATTTCATTAGGATTTGTTCAGTGCAGGGTTCGTTAAGCAGTTCCTTAATATCTTTACAAAAACACAAACCGTCTTCCGTAACATAATATTTTTAAAACAGTTTGTGTGACGTTTTCGAATTACTGTAATTTTTGCTCCTATTTCAAGTAACTTCCACTATTGCAACAAAAATCAAGCAGTTCTGCTTATTCTTTATATAAGTTGAAATGACGAACTAAGTCATTCGATGTTGTTGTTATTGTTGATAGGGTTATTGCCCATCAGCAACTTAGGCCATATAATGCTGTATATATCTGTACACTGGGTATGTTCTGTAGACAATTTTGTGTTTACTGGACGAAAAACCGGAGTTTCCTGGAGAAAAAGCCATGCTGCCTTCGCCTGAAACCTACTAACTCAGACACGTTTTGAAAAAGGCCCATAAAAATTTTATCCGTCATTGACGGGATTCAAACTCAAATCTTTTTAACCCAGTGTGGGGAGGACGGTGATTATATCAACTGTGCTATCTACGAGGGAAAGTCAAACAAGACTCTTCTTGTTTAATTAAGCGCCACATTATAATTATCTGGTTAGTAGTCAAAATATCGAAGTGGATGAAGCATTAACGCAAGAATCCATGCTGTATTCACTGTTGCTTCGTTTTCTTCTGTCATTTTGGGGGGGATCTGGTAACGGCAGGTCTTCATTATATGGAACAGGCCTTAATGTAGATGATATGTTTGGTTATTTCATGCTGTACTTGTTGGACATCCTTGATATTTTTGTCGCTGATGCGACAAATTTTTCGCAGATTTTTGCGAAATACTGTTTCTATGGTGTCGCGAAAGCCGAGAGGCGTGGCGTTCCTGTGATGTTAGTCACATCCTCAGATTTGTGGCAGATAATACAGTATATACACTGAGTGATCACTGAATTATCACCACCTACCTATGACTTCTTAGGTCATCCTTTTGCTCTCAGAACAGTAACTATCCGACGTGGCATTGATTCAACAAGATGTCGGAAGCGTTCCGGAGGTATGGCCAACCCAGGTGTGTGTAATGCGGTCATTAATGCAGGTATGGATGTGATTGGCGTATCCAGACGCTTGATATGCCTTTCCGTAGTGCCCCACAAGTGCTTGATGGGATTGATATCTGGTGAGTTCGGAGGCCAATCGATATGATAGAAGTCAGAACTGTGTTCCTCAAACCATTCCTACACAACAAGTGCCCGATGGCTAGGCGCACTGTCATCTTGGAAGACACCATCGCCATTCGGGAAAAAGTGTAACATAGCGGGGTACACAGTCAGCAAGCAGTTGACGATACCAGAGACCACAGATACGTTGTTCCACATGCACCAGAGGTCACGTTTCTGCCAGTGAAACATGCCCAACACCATACAACCGCCTCCACCAGCCTGCACTTTTGATACCATGCATGATGGATCAAGAGCCTCATGTTGTTGACGCCAAATTCGTACTCGACCATCCACGATAGCACACCTTCGAGTCTTCTAACGTCTAACTTGCACGCTCTTTGCACCAGGCGAGTCTTTCACGCCGATGAACCTTAGTTAGGAGAGGATGCCGTAGGGGTCGTCTGCTGGTATAACCCATACGTGCGAGCGCATGGTCATGCCAGATATTGTTCCGGGTTGGCCATTGTTGTATTGGGTTGTCAACTCTTCAACAGTGCTGCGCAACAGTACGAGATGTCGGACCCGGCGCACACCTCTAACCATTCCTGCACAACGATCCGACCTGCAAAACTGCAAAGGTCACCTGTCTCTAACCTTTGCAGTTTTGCAGGTCGGGTCGTTGTTTGACCATTTTGACGCCAGTCCTAGTACACTTAACTACGGCGGCTCTCGAACACCCCACCAGTTCAGTCGTTTAGGAAATCGAAGCAATAGCTCTTCGAGCACCCACAATCTGTCCTTTATCAAAGTCCGATAAATCCTTCCTTTTACCCATCACGCTCGGAATTTACTATCTACTGAACCACTAACACCTTATCTGTGCTACGTAGGTCGACTAACTGCGCACTCTCGTACCTCACGTGGGCAACGGGTCGCATTCAGTTTTCATAGGGGTGGTCATAATTCAGTGATCACTCAGTATATGTGGATACCAAGTTTTGCCCTGATCATCAATCTTGCACCTAAAGTACAAAGGATATGTAAGTTTAGTAACACTATGGATTTTCTTCCTCTGAATTTTTTCTATAAGCGTCTACACATTTAACAGGAATTGCCAGGGTAATTCAGACGCTTCCATTGCTTCTGCTTTTCAATAATATTCATTTTAACAATACACTGGTAAATACAGAAGAAACAAACAATATGCATTAAATACACATTTAAACCGTACATGTAGTCACACTACAACTTTCCGTTATAAAAAAGAGGTGAGAAGTAGAGTGACAAGGTTGAACATGTTAGCTCTCTCCAACATTCTTCCATTCATGAGCACATACAAACATTAATATTTGCAGGTGACATAACAGATCAGTGTCATATATACATAGTATGGGTAAACACAGAAACCTGTATATGTAGAAATCGTGACGTGATGTGAAATTTTAAGAATTATTTTCTAAATCTACGCAGGAATGTTGACTGTAAAACAGCTGATATATTAGTGGGGGTAAAAAATCAGGTTTGTAAGTGTTATATTGGTCCTTGAGGTTGTCGCAGACATTCTCTCAGATATGCCAGACAAGCTGTGCATGCTACCTGGGAGTCTAAAACGCTAATGGAACTGATATTCGGGTGACACTCAAGTGAAGTGGAACCAATTTCGGCAAAGTCCGGACGGTCTGTGACAGCCAAATCCTCTAATTGCACCTTCACGATGGTGGGACTGTTAGTAATCCTGGGTGTAACCCCCATGCGCAAGTGAACTGTAGGTGACCACCCAGGTGCGCACCAACGTAAGCGCCTCCGAAGCCAGGTGGGAAGGAGCAGCAGTGCGTAGCACACGCTTCTTGATTAGACCGGGATTCGAGCCCGTCACAACTAAATACGGAGGATGCGGAAAGGTCAGGGAATGACCACCGCATATCCCGGAGCAATATGGCCTTAGTTGCTAATGCTCCTAAAAACCAAATAACAAACAAACAAGCACCAACGTAAGCAGGGGTCGAGGCGTGGTGCCCATACTACACGGAGGAATGCCGCCCCTCAGTGTTACCAGGCAATACTAGGTGGTAGGTGACTCTCATTAACCGGTACAATACCACCACTTTGCTTATTGGAGGCTTGAAGCAGTGGAACCCATGTTAAGTCTCCAGAGCTGTGTTCCGGTCAACCATTCCCCATCTTTTCCATTATGCAGTGTGACTGATGTCTTTTGAGGTTTTGATGAACACCATGGCGAGATCCAAACTTCCTTACATTTCGAAGTTACAGCTCTAAAACCGTGTTCACAGGCCAACTGCTAGTTAGTACACCTTACTGAACCTGTTGTAACTCTCTAGGAGGCTTCCGGATCAGCTAGTGTATAACCTTTCTACGTCTACTCTGCCCGATTGGGAGTGTTTGTTTGTTTTAATTGCGGTCTCCAGAGTTTCCTCTATATACCATATTGTGAGTGGAGGGAGTCGACGCTTCGTAATTCCATTTTAATCCCATCGTAAATGACGCTTCGTAATCCCATTTTACGGTCCTATTGTTCTTGCCCTCAGCAACCCTTTCACGTCTGTTCGCAAAATGGCACTCCTTCCTTAGTGCTGACCGCTGTCCCTGTTTGCTCTCTATATTACTCGAAATTACTTGTTTCCATTTAGCCGCAATTTATGTCTATAACTTTCCCACCACCAAATCCAGTGTTTCTCATAACTTAAACCTAATTTACATTAAAACTAGCGCCTCCGTAGCCAGGTGGGAAGGAGCAGCAGTGCGTAGCACACGGGGTTCGAGCCCGTGACGAAGGATGTGGAAAGTCAGGGAATGACCACCGCATGTCCCCGGAGCAATATGACCTTAGTTGCTAATGCTCCTAAAAACCAAATAACAATAACATTAAAACTAAATATCCAGTCTTTAAACTTACTATGCTACCAACTGATTATCTTTAATCTTAATGCTCCCTTTCCGCTCTACATCTCATACCCAGTCAGAATGCAAAGCTCATACTCCTATGTGTCCTAATTGCAGGGGCAACCATCCAGCATACTCTAAAGAATGTGATCTCTGGAAGCTAGGGAAGAAAATTCAAAAAATAGAAGACTGAAAATAAAGTCTCATTTCAAGAAGCTAGAAAACAAATTAAATTAATCATGCTAAAAAGCTCTTATGCCTCGGCTATCCACTCTCACCAATCAGTAGCATGTCAGAAGGAAGTGTTACTCTCTCCAGATAAATCGATCGCAGACTGGGCTCGATCAGTTCTATCGACCCAGCTTACAGCAATGCCAAACACAGTAGATCAAAGTATGAATACACCTCTCACAGTTCCAAATCATAACCCACGGTAAAGTAAAGAAAAACTGCAAAAATCAGATCGTGTCGTGGTTAACAACCACCCTCAACAAGGATGTATACTGATGATATGATCACCCAAGACCTTCTTGAATTACATGCAGATGGTGAAATGGAAGATAACAATGATTCAACATGCCCCAACTTTCACAGAAAAGAAAACCCTAAGCTATATCGTCACAAACAACCCACTTATAAAAGCAGTCAGATTCATTTCCCTCTTACAAATCCAAATAATGGAACAGATCATCCAATGGAACTATAGAGGCCTTCGCAGTAACATCGATGATATCCATGAATTAATTCACCACTAAAGACCTCTTGCAATGTGCTTGCAGGAAACGAATTTGACACCTCAGATCTCAATCAAAATCAAAAATTATACTATGTTCAGACAAGACAGAGCTGGCATTAACAGTGCTCACGGAGGCGTAGCAATACTCGTGGATTCAAGCATCCTCTCCAGACGCATCCATTTACAAACCGCCTTAGAAGCTGTTGCCACTCGCGTTGTAAATGGTATTATACTGACACTGGTTTAAATCTATCTTCCGCCAAATCATCAATATACTATTCAGGAAATCGAAGATC
This sequence comes from Mastigoproctus giganteus, assembly GCF_048544385.1. NCBI lineage: Eukaryota > Metazoa > Arthropoda > Arachnida > Uropygi > Thelyphonidae > Mastigoproctus > Mastigoproctus giganteus. The sequence continues at coordinate 141,528,562 of NC_143576.1, forward strand.
TTGTTTTGCAGTTACCATCTCCATTAAAGTATACTAGGAGACTTTAATGCCCACCATCCAATATGGGGTTCCCCTATCTCAGACAGACGAGGGAAGCTTATTGAAATGTTGACAGACAGGCAGAATTTAAAAATTCCTAAATACTGGCACTCCCACGTATATCCATCTCCCTACAGGTTCAAAATCTGCAATAGACCTTTCCATTTTTTCCCCAATCCTCTTTCCAAGTATAGATTGGGTAACTCTAAGTGATTCTTATAGCAGCGACCATTATTCGATAATCTGCAAAATTCAAACATCCTGTTCCTTCCCAACAGTAAATCCAATTAAATGGAAATTTTCAAGAGCTAATTGGACAAAATGCAGAACGTACATATCATTTGACAACCACATCATTCAGTCCTGTTCCATCGACAGTGTTACTGAGCACATCACAAATCAAATTCTGATAGTCGTCTCCGCTGCCATTCCTCAATATCAAGTGAGAAATAGACGAAAAACAAATTATTGGCGGAATGAAGACTACAACCATGCGAAAAAAGAGAAAAACAAAGCGTGGAACCTTTTCCGTAAACACCCACCCACCTCCAATCTTATTAGTTATAAACGTCTTAGAGCAAAAGTTCGTTACATCAGACGTAAAGCGAAAAAAGAAAATTGGATTAAATTCGCCTCATCAGTAAATAAAAATACCGATATCAGATTAATCTGGAGAAAAATAAAATGTTTAAACAGTAAATTTCCTTCTTTATCCACCCCACTACTGAATTGGAATGGACAGGAGCTTACTACTCCTACAGAAATATCAAATGCACTGGGGATCGTATTTTCTCAGTTGTCCTCTTCTATCGCCTATGATCAAACATTTCAAAAATTTAAAACAGTTGCAGTGAAATCCAGACTAAATTTCCACTGACAATTCCGCTTTACCTTATAATAAACCATTTACCATTGCTTGAGCTGCAGCAATCCCTTAACAACTCAAGAAACAGTGCTGCTCGCCCTGATGGGATATACTATGTAATGCTCCGAAATTTGGATTAAAGTTCACTCTCCTTACTGCTCATATTTTTCAATCGAATTTTTTCCGAACATACCTTGCGAAGTTACTGGCGTCATTCTTATGTACTAGCAATTGCAAAGCCCGGTAAAGATCATTCTGTTCCGCAAAATTACAGACCGATATCCCTTACCAGCTGTCTGAGCAAAACCCTCGAGAAAATGTTACATCGCCGTCTCACTTGGTTCCTGGAGTCCCAAAACTTGATTAACAACAACCAATTTGAATTCCAGAAAAATCGATCTTCATTGGATCTCATGATCAAAACCGAAGCAAACATTAGAAAATGCTTTCATCAAGAAGGAACATTTCGTGATGGTCTGTCTTGATGTTGAGAAAGTCTTTGACACTGCATGGCGCTTCGGCATCTTAAAAGATCTGCATTCTCTTGGCCTGAGAGGTAATTTACCATACTTTATCCAAAATTTTCTTCATCGGAGATCCTTTCAAGTTCGTTACTGGGGAACCCTCTCTAAGATCTTTACCCAAGAAGAAGGAATTCCGCAAGGGTCGGTTCTCAGTGCCACTTAGTTTGCAATGAGAATGAACCATATAATTGAACTCATTCCGAAAACTGTAGATTCGTACCTTTTCGCAGATGATCTCTCAATTTCCTGTCATTCTCAAAACATGCATTATATTGAACGCCAGCTACAAATATCAATTAATCGCATCCTGACATTGATGATACAAAATGGTTATAGACTGTCCAGCCGGAAATCTGCTGCCATTCACTTCTGTACCAGACGCAATATGCATCCTGAACCCGAGCTCCACTTGAATAACCATTCTCTTCCCATAGCTAATAGTATTCGTCTACTAGGATTATTTTTCGACAGCAAGTTTAACTTCCAAAAGCACATTGAATATCTCCAGACAAATTGTCAAAATAAACTGAACATACTCAGAGTCCTATCAGCGACAACATGGGGAGCAGATGGTTACAGCCTGCTTCACCTATACAGAACCATAATTAGATCACGCCTGGACTACGGGGCGCCTGTTTTCGATTCTGCTAGGGAAAGTGTTTTATCTCACCTCAACTCTGTTCAACATTCAGCTCTTAGAACAGCACTAGGTGCGTTCAGAACATCTCCAGTGCAAAGTTTGTATATTGAAGCCCATGAACCTCCTCTAAATATCAGGAGAAAAATGTTGCTGTTGAACTATGCAATCAAGATCCAAAGCCAGGTGACCCATCCTAATTGGTTAATACTTTATGATCCGCTGTATATGACCCTGTATAGAAACAAACCACAGACGGTTCGGCCTGCTGGTATTAGGCTGAAACATCTAGCAGAAGATTGGGATATACACTTTGATAAAATCTTGCAAGATCCTATAGATCTTGACCCTCCATGGTCTGCCATCGTGCCATGTTTTGACAATTATTTCCACCAGTGGGGAAAACACTCTCTATCAGACTTTACCATCCAACAGCTACACATTGAAAATACTCAACATTATCCCGACTTCGCTAAAATATATACAGATGGATCGAAGTCTGAGAGTGGATCGGTGCAGCAGTGGTACTCACTGATAATATCATTTCTCTATCTCTTCCGACAGAGTGCAGTAGCTACACGACTGAATTATATGCCATAAAGCTTGCATTAGAAAATGTCTTCCATATGTCAATTCAAAAGAGAATAATATACACAGACTCGCAAGGTTCCGTATTAGCATAGCAAAACAATTCCCCACCTACCCACCCGTTATTAAAGCTCATCAAAACACAGTTGATACGTCTTAGAGAGCATCAGCAAAAGGTTATCTCCTGCTGGATCCCAGGCCATACCGGAATACCAGGAAATTAAATTGCAGATGATGCTGCCAAAAATCCATCCAGCTCAGCCCAAACGAATTCCCTAGTACCGGTCACAGATTATAAAATGAATATGCAAAGAATATGTAACGATCAATGGACTCTTCAGTGGCAAACGCAATTTCATAATAAACTACTTCAAATAAAACCTTTACCAAAATTATGGGCTTCTAGCTCCATAGCAAACAGACAAGAAGAAGTAATTGTAGCCAGAGCCAGAATCGGCCATGCTCATTTATTAACCTATCTGTTTCTTTTGTCAGGAAATGATCCTCCCCAGTGTAGTCATTGTCATACACCACTCACAGTCCAACACATACTTCTGGACTGTACTCTATATAATAATGCTCGGCTAATGTCTTTCAGTTCTCTGTCAAATTTAAAGGAACCTTTGTCACTTAGCCATATTACAGGCGAAAATTCAAATCTCGCAGAATTCTACTCCTTCCTAAAACAAATTGGATTGTATAACCCTTTTTAATTGCTTCTAAATCAACAAACGCAGGCAGTATGTACCACTTACATAAGTGCAATATGGCGTAAATAGCCATTGCACTTAAAACCCCAACAACAACAACAGCTCCCTTTCCATCGCCGTTCCTGGATTTATTTTAGCAAAACAAATATTTCAATTTTATTTGTAAGATCTACATCTTACCACTTGTTCTCAAAACCTGTGCTCCTGAACTTACTCCTGTTCGTTACCGCTTTTTTCACTTTCTGATTTCAAAGGTGTTTTTCCTACTTGGAAATTTGCTCATATCCAACCATTTCCTAAAAAGAGTGTCAAATCACTCCCATCCAATTTTCGTCCCATTGCAATTTCTTCTACTCTTTCTAAAGTAATGGAGAAATCAATTAAACGCCAACTCTTAACTTACCTTGAAACCGTCCGTCTGATCAACGATCACCAGTATGGATTCCGTCAGTGTCGATCCACTGGTGATATTCAGGCTTATGTTACCCATTTATAGACAAATTCAATGGAAAAGTTCGGTGAATCACAAGCAGTTGCTCTTGACATCTCAAAGGCTTTCAATCGTGTTTGGCATAAAGGTCTTCTAAACAAGCTTCCATCTTATGGTTTGCCAACTCTCTTTTGTGATTGGTTATCCAGTGTTCTCTCTGACCGCTCCTGAGGGTGGTGGTAGATGGCTCTCTGTCTTCTAACTTCTCCACTAATGCTAGTGTCCCCCAAGGTTCAGTTCTTTGTCCCACTCTTTTCCTCTTGTATATTAATGACCTTCATACATTGACCGGAAATCCTATCCATAGTTTTGTTAATGATAGAACATTGCATTCCACTTTCCGTGGAATGCAATGTGCTATCATCATAGTGCTTTCCGTGACATGTTGTTGTCTTCTTAACTTTGTTGCTAACTGACTATGTGGTACGGAAAACTGATTATATAAATTACGGTAAGTATATCTGCTTCAATCATTTTGGGGAGGGTTATCTGGCTGTGAAGATTGTGAAACGATTTTGTATTGAAATAATCTGTCTTGTGGATTTACTGCAATGTGATATTCAAATGTCGTTAGTTGAAAATAGTTTATTTGTTCAACTTTTTATTTTAGTATTAAGTGGTAGTTTTTTAATTAGAATTATCTGTGTAGCTTGTATCAGTACTAGAAATTTGCAGCTGTCATCTTATATTTTTCATTTGCTAGAAGCCCTCAATCGTTTGGTATACCCATTATCTTGTTTCGTCTAATCTCTCTCGCTGGCCGCAAACAGTCAAGCGTCGACGAGTGTGAAAATCACCAGGCAAGCAGTGTAAGATGAAGTTAATCATACGGACATCCTAACAAATTTCTTAACACATATCACACTCTGTCAGAAGAAACGACGCCTTTGTGCCTCAGGCGGTGTGCACGTTTCTAGCTTCGTTTGGTCAGTCACCGATCTGTCACATGTTTCGCTACCGTCGCTTAACTGTAATTCTAATCATGGGGGTAAAGTGACATACCTCACTCTAATAAAAGCCTTCCAGACTGCACATTTTCGCTGTCTCTTTTAAGTGTACTTGGCTGCAAAATTGGAAAAGTTGCCACTTTTTTGCCTAAAATCCTTCTGAATTAGTGTCTGATGTAGACGTCGCAGCACCTTCCTTAAGCTTCCCTACAGTTCTTAGAAGCTCAAGTTTGGGAAATTGGTTGGTCGGTTCTACCTTCGGTACTATTAATTTGTGTCGTTGTTTTCTTTATCTTGTTTCTCATTGCTGTCCATGAAGAAAAAGAGCACAGATAGGACTTGACCGCTCCGTGGCTGTTGCTGTCCTGATCCTAATGCCAACAAATGCCTTTTCACGGAACAGTTCCAATTGCATAGGACAGGTCGGCTGTGTTTACTTCCAATGTGATTTCTAAATTGAGATAAGGTATACAAACTATAAATCAAACGTAAGTATTTACAAAAAATATAAAGAAGTGAGAGAAAATTAAAAAAACGCAACCAATTTCGACTCTTTTAATTGTTATTAAAGAAAACAGAAATTTCTTACGTCGATATTTTATTTCTTAATTATTGCAATTGCAGTAATGTAGACAGCACAACTGTAGTTTTTTATTTTCTTGAAAACTTATATCTGCTTAATTTGCTTGTTTATTCTTAAAGTGGGCAAATAGTGAGATTGAACACTTATTGAACAAAATGTTCAATAAGTGTCGATTTTTATGAACAAATTTTTAATTAAATTTATTAGGACACATATTGACCACATTGGGTAAAATACACTTTTCACCCATTTTATTCATTTACGTGTATTTTTAGTGTTATGATTATGGTTTACCAAATAAAGCGTTGATACAGTGATTTACGTCGTGTGTGTGTGCACGTGTAGTTAGCAAACATGGCTACATGGTGTAGGTGTGTGCAAATTGTGTTGCACTCGTGGCCAAAAAATTAGAAACCTTTTGCAGTTGGCTTCAACAGATAAGTAAACGTACAGTATGCAAATGAAAGTTGTCACATAGTTATGGAAGTTCCTTAGTATTAGATAAATTCTGTGTGCTTCCGTGGGGTTCTTGATCAATCCGGTCATGGGGAAGACAGGTAATCTTTCCGATTTTCAGAAAAATTTTTCTCATAAGCTTTTCAGAGTCTCTTAAGTCTCGCGTTAATCCACGAAGCTTTCTTCATAAAATTATCCTGTCATATCTGGGTAGAATTTCAGACAATAACATTTTGCCCTATCGCCCGGCACTTTTTTCAACATAACCTTATGCTTCATAACAGTTCATCAGTTCTTTTAAGCTTTAAATCATTTGGCATTGCCGTACGCCTACTATAGATATTACAACCTTATAAGGTGTTTGTTGTATCGTCAATTTTTGCTCGCTGTAGAAATATTCTGGTCCTATACCATCTGTCTTTCTTGCAAATTTATGTCATCAGACGATGACATGGACATGTGTAGTTGTAAGGGCGGCACCTAGAACGTTTGTTCAACTCCGCCTCGTATCTCTGTGAAGAACAGTATCACTACAATTGGGCCAGATGTGTGTGACGTCGGTTTGTGTGTATTATGTGTGTGTTCTCTTGTTCTGTTCTGGCCGCTTGGCTACCCAGAAGCATCAGTCACCTGGACAAATGATTCTGGGTACTCGTCCACACCACGGGAAGGTGGGCCAGTCCCAATAAAACACGTACCGTCTCTAAAGAGACTCTGCCCCACCTGGTGTCAGCAGGTGGGCCTGGAACCTCTGGGGGCCCATTCCAGAGGGAAGAGAGGAGAAAGAGAGAGAAAAAAAAAAAAAAAAAAAAAAAAAAAACTACCCGTGGTGCAGGTTGTAAAAAAAAAATTAAATTAAATTAAAATAAAATAAAAAAATAATAAATAAATAAATAAAAATAAATAAAAAAATAATAAAATTAAAATTAAAAAAATAATAATAAATAAATGAAAAATAAAAAATAATAATAAATAAATGAAAAATAAAAAATAATAAAAAAAGCTAGTGGTGCGTGCAGGTAATATATTATAATAAAGATAATAAATTGTAATATATTATAATAATAAAGTGATATATTTATGTATGAGAAATAAAAATAAAATAAAAATTGATAGTATGGCAAATTGCGCAAAAAAAAACAATAATAATTATATTAATAATAAAATAAAAATAATAATAAAAAAATAAATAAAAATAATAAAAATTAAAATAAATAAAAATAATAAAAATTAAAATAAATAAAATCAGTTCGTTTTTGGCGCATTGCGCTGTAAAGCACCTGACTGCATGAATACCCCCTGCTTAAGAGTATTCATGCAGTCATTTTTGTCGCCTGCAAGTTGCTTACAGACAACAACTTGCACGCGACGTATATCTGGATAAGCATACACGTAATAAGGAAACAGTAGTTGAATATCAATTATCAGTCCACGCAAGTCCTTGTACCATTGTATGATAACGATGAATGCCAGCGTTAGTATGTGTACACCAGAATGCACCACTATGTGCATTATCGAAAAGCATGTGTAATATGATTGACCAAATACCCTACAGACCATTAGATGAATGTGCAAATGGATTTCCGCTTGTACCATCTGTATGCTGCCAACAAGAGAGTTTGTTCCTTTCTTCGAAGAGTTGTGGGCTGCTTGATGAATGTGGCGCCACCACGTCTTGCAGACATTTCTTTGAGCATCAAAGTATTATTCATGGTTTCGGCCACTTGCCATCACGATAAATACTGAACGCTACAGCGAAATATGAATGCATTTGTAGCAGGTAATAAAAGCCAAGCTTCTAGGTGTGCTAGTGCGGATGTTATGTTGCTGCATATCAAAAGACTGTCTGCCAGAGACAAATGTTGATGATGTAATAGAACAGTTATCATCTTAATGATGCTAAGAATATGGCATCTACGAGTAGCGTTTAAAAAGCTCTTAGCCTGAGTGTGAAGGGTTTATTTGAGAAGTCTAGTAACATACTACTTTCCAGCATAGTCCCCCCTTTGGAGTGAATATGCTTTCGCTGCCGATGCTTCAGTGCGTTGATTCTAGCTTCTGATATTATGGGGATGGTCCAAGATTTCAAAGCCGCACTCATGCAGTGCAGCCATAGCAATGACAGACTTGTGATTAGACACGCTGTCCTGGTGGAACAAGACTCCTTTGATGAGTTTTTCTCAGCGTTTGTCTTTGATGTTTTCATGCAAACTCTTCACAAAGTCTACTGAAAATGCCCCTGTGACTGTCTGACCTTGCTGAAGGTAATCCGCTAACAACACTCCATCAGCATCAAAAAAAAAAAAAAAAAAAAAAAAAAAAAAAAACACGTTCGATCCCTTGCCAACAGAAGGAATCGATTTGCCTTTCTTTCGAAGGAAGAAGAGCTCTGTTTTCTACTGTATGGGCTGTTCCTTTGTCTCTGGCTGAAAGTGATGGACCCAAGGACAAGCCATCGTACACACCTTTTTAATAGGCAGATCCTCTGTTATTATGTGGTATTCATACCAGGTGATGCATAGTCAAAAACTTCTCGAGTAATGGACATTGCAGGTCTTCTACTGTATTGGTCATCTTCCTGGCTCTCCTTCCCTCGTTTAAATTTTGCCGTCCACTTCTTAAACGTGGAACAGGAAGGTGCATTTTCCCCCAAGAATGACTTCAGTTCTACCAATTTCACCGTCTGAGCATCCGGAAATTAATTACATTTGAGGAAAACTGATGGAAATGTTTAGCGTTTTAACTGGATTGAGTAAACTGAACGCTGATGTCATTCTTACTCGTCTTCTGTCGATACACATGAAAAAATATAAATTTGAATTGAAAAAGGATGGTTGCAAAATTGGTGTGCAAAAATTTGCTTTCAGCTAGACAGTAATTGATTGTTGGGACAAAGTTCCATCAATCAATATTTTGTAAGTAGAAGTTCGGATTAATTTAAGGACGAATTAGGCAGATTATTAGAGGGAATGTACAAATGATGTTGATGTGTGTCACTGCTAATACTAAATCGCAGCCCTCCCAACGCGGCCAGGGTTACGAACTGTTCTGGAATGATTTCATCGAGAAGAACTAGACGAATACAAGCTGTATCTGTGTGGTACAATATCCTTTTGCTTGTCCTACTGTCTGCGCTGGTAGTAGAGTGGTTATAATCACCGCCCTCCCCACATCAAATGGAAACGTCCCTGGTTTGAATCCCATTAATAACGCGAGAAACTTTTATGGGAATTTTCACTTCGTGGTTGCGGTCGGTGTCAGGTGTGGATAGCAAGGTTTTCCGAAAACTCTTGTGGTTTTTCGTTCAGTAAAACAGACAAATCAACCAGATTTGCCACATGCAATTTATGGACATGATGCACAAGAACTTATAAGTTCGAAACCCATTAGTGACGCGAAGAACTTGTATGGGATTTTTTTCATTCTATGGCTGAGTTAATATGTCTCATGAGTTGATAGTAAAGTTTTCCATTTGGGAAACTCGGGTTTTTCATCCAGAAAAAAGAGAAACCTACAAGAGAGCACAATCGGTGCATAGACATTATTATTATTATTCAGTTTATTAAGCTTGATTCCACCCCCTGTACAGCTGGTAGGCTAGAAGGGTGTATTTGTTTGCATCTGCATTCACACATGAGGAGTTATTAAGGTTTGAAAATGGCAGAAGGTTATCAAATTGTAGCAGGGTGCTTAATGACTTTGTAATAACTGAGAGCAAAGTGGAGGAGAAAGAAAATTGTTGAAGTTAAACATAAGAAAGGCACCTGGGGTGGATGGAATCTATCCAGTTATATTAAAGGAGGCGGGAAAGCAACTAAGCAAATCCTTAGCCATAATTATGAGAGCATCTTTGGACTCAGGGGAAGTCCCCACGGACTGGGAATGTGCAAATATATCCCCAATTCATAAAGGGCGATCGAAGGGTCACACGAGTAATTACAGACCAGTTAGTTTAACTTCTGTTCCGGGTAAAATAATGGAGTCACTGGTTAAAGATGCATTGCAGGATCATCTAGACAAGACTGCAGCAATAATTCAGACACAGCATGGGTTTGTTAAGGGAAAGTCTTGTCTGACAAATTTCATAGGATATTATGATGTAGTTACAAAGGAACTGGATGCAAAAAATAATTTTGTTATCATATATTTGGATTTCAGGAAAGCTTTTGACACTGTTGCGCATGGAAAACTATTGTACGAATTGGAGCAGAATGGTATTAAGGGTAAGTTGCTACAATGGATAAAAGGATTTTGAGTGGGAGAAGACAGAGGGTGGTTATTAATGGGTGCTGCTCTTCTTGGACTAATGTTATTAGTCGAGTCCCACAGGGTTCGGTGTTGGGTCCACTGTTGTTTTGTATATTTATCAAGGATATCAGGCTTAGTGTCGAAGTTTGCAGATGATACAAAGATTGACAGGGTTGTTAATGAGAGTAATGGCAGTGTGCTACTGCAACAGAATCTAGATAATTTGGGCAGATGGGCTAAGAAGTGGCAACTGAAGTTTAACCTTGACAAATGCAAAGTATTGCATATGAGTAGAAGTAACCCCGGAGAAACGTACCAACTGTGTGGTACTACACTTAAGGTGGTATAAAATACACCTGGGAGTAATTCTGCAGTCCGATATGAAGTTTTCTGAGCAATGCAGAGAGGCTGCCAGGGCAGGTCATGGGGTTTTGTCAGTGATATATAGGAATTTTGCTAGCAGGGAAAATGAGGTGATTGTCCCTCTGTATAAGTCAATGGTCAGGCTATGCCTTGAGTACTGCATACAAGTCTGGAGGCCTCATTTTAGGAAGGATGTAAATTTGCTTGAGTGTGTACAGAGAAGGGCAACAAGATTGATGAGGGGAATGAACGGATCCTCTTACCAAGAGAGGCTTAAGTTTTGCAAATTGCAGCCGCTGGAGACTAGGCACCTGCGCGGTGATCTGATTGAGGTGTATAAGGCCTTGAATGGGTTGAGCACGCTGAATTCTGATGGGATTCTTCCACTTGTTCAGATTACGAACCTAAGGGGACATAAATTCAAATTAAGAAAAGACAGATGTAGAATAGATGTGAGGAAATTTGCCTTTTGCCAGCGGGTGGTTAATTGCTGGAACAAACTTCCATCTGTGACTGTGGAAGTTGATAGGTTAAATAAATTTAAGGAGGAACTGGACAGGCATTTGGAGGGAATGGTGTGATTTTTTGTTTTTTTTTTTTGGGGGGGGGGGATGCTGCATAAGCTCATACACTTGCTTTCTGGCATCACATGCCACTACTACTACATAGAATTATAATTGAAAAATACATACATATATACATTAAAAGGACAATTGATAACATTTGGCAATGCTCTTGCGTGGAGTTGGATTAGCATATGTATACATTTTTACAAGAGGGAGAAAACTTACATTTGAACTGATTAATTTTCAGATTGTTGAAATGTTCCATAATGTTTGCAGGGAACATATCTCTAAGGCGGACAAAGTTGGTAAGAGTCGACCGATATCGTTGTTTATGTCGCTCTTGGGTGAGTACTTGAGTCTGAGATGATTTCTTGCACGTTGGGAGAATCAATCCTGTTAGTTAACAGTTTGGCAAGAGTGATGAGGTTCTTTTCCAGAATTTTGATCTTCCATGGCATCATGTTCATGTTCGCATGTAGAATAGATCTAGAGATGGTGAACGGGTTCCCGTGGATCCTTTTCAACCACCTCAGAATCCAATATTCAATTGCCAGGTATTTCTTTACAATACTTGATGGTGCTGAAGACTATAACTCAGACGCGTATAAAGCGATGGGACATAATACACATGTGTCGAGGATGTTCTCTGGTAACCTTAATGTGTTGTTGTGTTTTAGCAGTATTTTGCGTGCGCCGTATTTATTATTTCTAAATTGTGTGTGTTCTGTGATTGATTTGCCTGTATGCTGGGTGAAAAAATCTTGCAACCCTCGCCTGAGAACAATTAACGCAGCCACGTTGTGAAAAAGGCACATGAAAAGTCATCACGTCATCGGCGGGGTTCGAACTCGGGTCTTTTATACCCGGTGTGGGGGAGGACGGCGATTATACCAATTGTGCTACTCACGAGAGCAACCAATATCACAAGAACAACAATAATTTGCATGTTCTGCATGACGATATAGTCTTTTCGCCACCTGTCCCTCGTTTGGCGCGTCCTGAGCGCAATTCCCGTTGATGACTGCTGGAGTAATTTCTTAAGTCCTCTTCAATTGAGGCTTTAGTTAGCCGATCTCAGACGGAGTGATCGGTTTTTTTTTTTTGGTGAGTTATTTCGGATTTTTCAGCTTTCACATCTTGCAGTTTGTGCGCTAACACACATACTCTTATTTCTCCAAACATCAGCTCCTCTACCATTAAGATAATAATTTCAATGTTATTGGCTCCTAGAAATATCTCAAAAGTAAAGTTATTCGCAGAGATATGAAACTGTGACGACTGCAATAATGAGATAGCTTTCATAGTTGACTAAATTCTATACCATTTGGCAGATCTCTTTCTTCAATATTGAGGGAAAATATCTATATATCTGCAGTGGGACTTTGTATAACATTTTGCAACACAAATTTAAGTAGTGTTAGATGTTATTATTATTATCTGTTTATTTCCCATAAGGAAACCACCCCGGGACGGCGAAGTGCCAGGAGGGTGCTAAGTACATATAATTGTATGAAATACTAAGTGCAGTGGGTTACATATACTGAACACGTAGTCTCGTCCCGAAATATTATATACACATTTTATATTTAATATATACAGTATTTACACATTAATGATTGCGTACATACATTATACAATCAATATGTTATACATTATACAATAAATATGTGTTAATCGCCAAAGCAGCTGAGACTATGAAGCTTCAGTATATTGTGTTTATTCTTCGGTCGGTTTGCTTGACTAAAACCTGAGTTTCTCTGGCTAAACTCTGCGTTAAAAATCCTTGGACTATCTCCTGAGACTGACTAAATTAATAAGTTGTGCTAAAAGGCCAGAAAATTACTCTCCATTGACGGGTTACGAACTCGCGCCTTTTTAATCCGGTGTGGGAGGACAGTGATTATAACCACTGTGCTGGCAGTGTAGGCACAAAGAAAAATATACATTTCGGTATTTTTTTATTTCATTTAATTATTTCTTTCATTTCGGTAACTCAGAATTGTAGGTGGTAAATCAGTTATAACTAACTTCCTTCAGATACTTTTCGAAATATAAGAAAATTGTTTTCACACCAAAACTCAATGTTTTATAATATTCCTGGATGTTAAAGGGCGTATAATAAATTGCCAATTAGAGTTCTTTTCTATATATTTATACTTATTTGCAGAATTTTATTCCAATATTTCTGACCATTTAATAATTTTTGCTAAAATCCTGTCCATTTCATAACTTCATTATTAGTCACAGTCAAGAATTATTTCAATATTATACAGAATTTTTTTAGTATGTGGGACTGTCTGTTATCTTATTTGCCACAGCACTAGACATTTTCTTCTCAGTCGATCTAATTGTTTAGCATATGCTGAAGATCTGGAGTTTCTGATTCAATCAGACACCGAATCAGACAAGATCATATTGAATATTTCTAAACTTTTGGATTTTCTTCACTCCATTGGAATTAATGAAGGAGAAGTGAATTGAAATCTGTTTCACAAAATATATAATGTAAATAATATCCAATCTTCATTTTCGACTGTCAAATAACTGATGTTTCTGCTTTTGTTAACTTTCTTGGATTCAAATTTTATCCAAAGTTCTTTTTTTTATAGTTAAGTTTTTGTAACTGGGCCTCTTTTGACCTTACTAGCAGTTTGCTCTCACTGAAAGCGATTATCTATCTCGAAGTGAAATAAATAAATCAAAAACTCTTATTTTCATACACGTTTTTGGTTTAAATAGATAGAATTTATTGAGTTCAGTTGAGCGGATATGGTTGTTGTATTGAACATGCGTTTCTGAACATTACGTGCACCATGAAAGAATTAATGGAAGAGGTTGAATGATACTGTCTAATTACATTACAGTATACTGTATTTATCCGTGTTGTTATTAATATCGTATTACAGATTATACAGTGTATTAGTGAACCATGAATGTTAGTAAATCCGATAAATAACAATAGGTCATTTCCCGTGACTAACGGCGCCTCCGTAGCCAGGTGGGAAGGAGCAGCAGTGCGTAGCACACGCTTCTTGATTAGACCGGGGTTCGAGCCCGTCACCACCAAATACGGAGGATGCGGAAAGGTTAAGGAATGACCGCCGCATATCCTGGAGCAATATGGCCTTAGTTGCTAATGCTCCTAAAAACCAAACAACAACAACAACCCGTGACTAACAACAGCATTTAATAATTAGGTGTCTTGATAATTTGAAAAATGTTTGCATAAGTCTAGTTTATCGGGGTTTTTTTTTTTTCTTTTTTTTTTTTGGCTGTTATTTCAATCGAATATAACCCGAGAAAGTATTTATGCAATTTATTTTTTGTGTAATTTTAACTTGGAAACGTCCTAAATTAGTAATCTGTGCTATTAGTATTAGAAAGGCCGAATAATGCAAGAAGGCGGACTATTTTTGAATCCTCCAAAAAAACTAAAATAAATGTATACACAAGTAAATATACTCCTGATTACTCATACTTTTCCTATAGTCAAAGGTGTCCACCGTGGTAATGTACACTGAAAGGACAGAATTCACGGGATACCTGGTTCCTGGACAATGCGACGCTATCACCCCTCTCGCTAGTGGACGAACCCACCGCTTGGCAGGCATATAGGTAGCGTGCATCACTGCATTCACCTAGATGGTAATTCGATGTCGGTATGGATAAACGTCGTGAGTTAGCCGACTTTGAAAGATATGAATGCGTCGAGCACCCACGCATGGGTGCTATCGCGGAGGTGCTACAGATATTGCACTATCCCAGTTGGACAGTATCAAGGGTGTATCGGGAATACGCCATTTCCGGAATAACATCTCGTCGTGACCATCGCTGTGGTGGATGAACCTGGCCGTCGACGTCTGTCTCGCATTGTTTCAACTAACCGGAGAGCAACAGTGGCACAAGTCACCACTGAACTCAACGAGAGAGGTGCCAGAAACTTCTCCACCAATAGGCGATCATTAGCTGCAATAGGTTATCGGCATTCTCAGGTAGCCATTTTATCCCATGAAAAGTCTATGGGCTAATGCTAAGTCTGTGGGAAATTTCACAACGGTATATATTCCAGTGTTAACTATATGTATTCCTATGTATAGTATTCAAATAATGAAAGAGAACACTTCACTCAATGATATCAGCACAACCCCACGATCCCGAAATCCAATATTTAACACAACAACTCACCAACACTTCGTCTTTAAGAAGCATATAATTTTATAGCGGGGGGTGGCTTAAAAAACATTAAATAATCTTAAGAACAGGAGCACGTTTCCACGATTAATCCAACCAACAATCCCTCAAGCGGACACCGCAGCGGCATTCAGGGATAGTGTGCATAGTGTTAGGGTCAGGCGCCACCTGTGATTTCTCACATCTGTGCCATATGTACGCTGTGAAGAAATACAGAACTACTGTAAATGCCAGAAAAGTGTTGTCTGTTGTATATGGCATATTGCATTAGGTTCTGTTGGGTGTCCTGGCATTTGGCCGCAGGGCCCCTGGTGAGATCTCACGTTGCCGCACACACCACTAGGTGGTAGCCAGGCTGCCCTTTATTCTCTGGCTATTCTCCACCAGGGTCGCCTGAGCGTCCTGGACGAGGACCAAGTTTAAAAAAAAAAGAAAAAAGAAGGCCTGAGGAACAAGAGGAAGGGGGGGTCTGAATGTGAGGAACAAGCTAAAGTGGACAGATAGAGAAGGCAGTCCACCCGAGTAAGGAGAAATAGGGGATGGGTAGAGGGATAAAAAGTCACAGGGGCAGGCGCCACTGTGCGAGTGCAAAAGGCCAAGCACTCTCTGGGAGTCAGCTTTTCAAGGAGTGCCAACCATGATGATGGCAGCATAGTATTTTAATCTGCAGTCTTACTCTTTTATCAGTTGGGAAAATGCTATCCGACCCCAGTGTGTGTTTGCATTTGAGGGTCGTTGTTCTAAGCAGCTCTAAGTTCAGCAAACTTTGCCGTCTGATGGTAAGGACAGCTTGTGCGTAACTCGTTAAGGCTTTGTATGTTGTTTCATTCTGAAGCAGGTATGTTTCATGGTTACGAGGGTTCTCCTGGATTTCAGTAAAAAAATTGAGCGTACAGTCATCGTAAGCAGGGCACTCATACATGAGATGCCCCCATGACTCCTCTTCGCCACAGTGGCAGAATGGATTGCTTTCAATTCCCATTGCTGTCAATTTCTGTTGAAAGGGCCCATGTCCTGTGATCAGGAATGTAACTTGCAGACCAGGTGAAAACCACGAAGGAGACTTTGGGAAAGTCATGTCAATGGATGGGAGGAATCTTCTGGTAATTTCTCCTTTGGGCCTGGTTTCCCATGAATGCTGCCAAAGTCCTTGAAGATGTTTGAAGATACGAACTTTCTTGTTTCAGGTCATTGGTAAGCTGCAATTGAAGATTTAACAACTGTGTCGGAATTCCCTTCTTTAATCGATGGTAAAATCCCCTTTTAATCACCTCAAGATAGAGCGGCAAGCATCCAGTAATAACCTGTAGGGCAGAGGTGCTGACAGTGCGACATGCCCTGCAGATAAACAACAGCATGAATCTTTGTATTGAGTCAAGTTTACGCTTATTCTTTTCCAGGATGGCCTTTGTACACCAAACTGAGGCTCCATAACACACAATTGGGAGAAACGCCGCTTTATAGATGAGAAACAAAGCTTTATGCTTCAAACCCCAGTCCGCTCTGCTGACTCTTCTTATCATGGCCGTATACTTTCGAATTTTTGTGGATAAGTACTTCAGATGAGAGTGAAAGGTAAGACCAGTGTCAATGTAGATTCCCAGGTATTGGACTTCTGTGTAGAGACGTATGAGGATGTTATTTAATTTCATTGTTGGAGGCCTGGGTATTTGTAGCTTTCCCTTGAGGAGAATCGGTTTTGTTTTCTCACCAAAAATTGAGAGGTTGTGGAGTGCTGCCCAGTTTTGGAGCTTTTCCAGAGCTGTATTTGCTTTTGCTTCCAGTACCGCTTTTGTGTCACCTTGAACTACCAGAATAAGATCATCAGCGAAGGCTAAGGGTCTGGCTCCACCCAGGTCAAACCCCAGGAACTCGTCCAGAACAATGGACCAGAGGAATGGCCCAAGGACAAAGCCCTGGGGGCAACCCCGGTGAACGCATCTTGCATAGTCTGGTATTCAGGCATAGTGTTTTGTGGAAGGCGCCACCGGTGGCTTCCAACATCTGCACCATGGTACTCTGTGAAGAATTTACAGAATCTCTGTGAAAGCCAGAAAAAGTGTGGTGTCTGGTTTGTGACAGAGTAGTGCTGTGTTCTGTCTCTGGCTGCTTAGCCGCAAGGCCCCTAAGGGAACCCCACGTTGCCCGCCACCACCACTGGGAGGTGAGCCAGGCTGCCCATTATACTCTGGCTGGCTTCCAGGGTTGCCTGAGTTTCCGGACGGAGAACAAGAAAAAATAAATAAATAAAATAATAATAATAAATAAATAAAAAAAATAAAAAAAATATATATATATATATATATATATATAATTGAATAAAAAATAAATAAATTAAAAAAATAAAAATAAGTAACAGATTAAAAAAATAATAATAATAAAAAATAAAAATAATATTAAAAAATATATATATATATTTTTTAATAATGGTAATGTGTACAATTACCTGGTAATGTGTACAATTACCAGGTAGGAACCTACGTTCACTTGTCTCCAGTGTGAAGACCCCTGTCACACCTGTCTTACGCAGCAATGTAGTGTACCGTATCACCTGTAGGGCCTGTAACAGTTGCTACGTAGGTGAGACATCGAGACGTCTCCAGGATCGCCTCACGGAACACGACAGAGCAATCCGGCTTGCCGAAACTGACCAGTCCGCGCTTGCAGAACATTTTTGGGCTACCAACCACGATCTTGACCCCAAGCGCGACTTTGAGATAGTGGACCACGCGCGACACTTTCGCCACCGCCTATGGCTAGAGTCACTAAACATAATGAACAACCCTAAGGCATTAAATCGCCAGAAAGGCATGCGTATACATCCAATCCTGGAGACAACCGTTTTATTGATGGATGATCACTGGCGCAAGGCAGCACACGTCCGTGCTACAACAATGACGAATGAGTAACGTGCCACACTTTGCTTGTAATGTATTCAAAAATTCTGTCAGTTGAGAAAGGGACACGAGTTCCGAAAGCTACTGGAAATATTTTATTTTATTTTATTTTATACTGGGTATACTTTAAATAAATATCTGTTAAACTATGGACCCCAGTACTCCAGGCCCATTTGTCACTATATATATATATATATATATAAAAAATAAAAATAAGTAAATAACGTAACAGTTTAAAAAAAAAAGAGAGAGAGAGGGGGGCACAGAAGAAGAGAGGATTTGAGGGGGAATGAATTTGGGTGGATTGGCAGGGGAGAATAAATCCACCCTAGTTTAGGTGGAGTATAGGAAAGGGTGTGAGTTTAAAAGTCACAGGGGAAAGGAGCCCCTGTGTAATTTCCAATGGCATAGTGCCTGTAGATCCCGCACGTAGATCGGTGCCAGCAGTATATCCTACCCATTTCGGGTTTGCGATGACTTTTAAATCCCGCACACCGAGGAGTGCCAGCATCCCGCACCTTGGATGGTGCCTGCAATAAATTGTACCCTATTCGGGTTAGCATGATCATGTCTGTGTTGTTCTGGGAGGATGGAGAGTTATCCCACTCCAGTCCGGTTTAGTTCTTGGGCTCTGAGTTCTACAATCTTAGCTCGCCTAAGTGCAAATGTTTCCTGCGCGTAGGTGGTTAATGCCTTATAGGTATCTTCCTCGGGTAGTAAGAGTAAATTCTTGATTGCGAGGGTTTCTCTGTATTGTGGTGAGGAATTTAAGCCTAATGTTGTCGTAGCTGAGGCACTCATACATGAGGTGCCCCCGGGACTCCTCTTCGCCGCAGTGGCAACGTGGATCATTCTCGATTCCCATTGCGGTCAGTTTTTGTTGGAAGGATCCATGGCCGGTGATGATAAAGGTCACATGGAGGCCAGGTGAAAACCGGAGTGGAGGTTTTGGGTGAGTTAAACTTATTGATGGAAGGAATCGTTTTGTGATGGACCCTTTTGTTGTGGTGTCCCACTCATGCTGCCATATCTCTTGTAGGTGTTTGGTTATCCGTTGTCTTTCCTGTCTGGTGCCGTTTGTGGTGTCAAGTTGAAAATTTAGCATTTGGGTTGGAACTCCCTTCCTTAAATGGTAAAAAAGCCCTCTTTTAACCACTTCTAAGTATAGTGGCTGATATCCAATTAATACCTGCAGAGCAGGGGTGCTGACGGTGCGGCACACCCTGCAAATTGAAAGGAGCATGAACCTCTGGATTGAATCCAGCTTACGTTTATTTCTTGTTAGGATGGCTCTTCGGTACCAGATGGAGGCACAATAACACACGATTGGCAAGTATACCGCTTGGTATATGAAAATAAGAGCTTTGTGCTTCAACCTCCAGTCTGCCCTGCTGACCCGCTTTATCATAGCACTGTACCTTTGAATTTTGTTGGCTAGATACTTTAGGTGGTGATGGAAGTTAAGCCCCGTGTCTAAGATACCTAGGAGCTTGACTTCAGTATGCAGCCGTATGGGTGTACAGCTTAATTTTATTGTAGGTGGTCTTGTGATTTGTAGCCTGCCCTTAAGGAGTATGGATTTTGTTTTCTCTCCTGAAATGGTAAGGTTGTGCAGGGCTGCCCAGTTCTGAAGTTTTACCAGTGCTCCATTTGCCATTTTCTCCAGGTTCGTCCTAGTGTTAGCACATACCAAAAGGACAAGATCATCCGCGAAGGCCAAGGGGTCAACACCTCCCAGGTCCATGCCCAGGAACTCGTCCAGGACAATAGACCAGAGGAAAGGGCCAAGCACAGAGCCCTGCGGACAGCCTCGATCGATGTACCTAGCCACTGTCTGGAATCTGTTGGTAACTTGTACTTTCTACCAGTTAAATATGACCTTAAACTGTTGTATAGGTTGTTTGAAACATTTGATTTCCGAAGCCTCCGAAGAACACTGGGCCACCATAGTCGATCAAAGGCCCCAGCGAAGTCTACCATGATTACAAGGGAGTACTTAAAGGCTGTGTGAGTTGCTTGAGTGATTAATCTGTTAATGGCATCTTCTGTGCTGCTACCTGCTTTGAATCCAAATTGCTTGTCATTTGGAAGTTTTTGTTCTTCATATCTGGCGGTTAAACGAAATAGGAGCAGGCGTTCTTGTAACTTGGCCATTACAGAGAGCAAGGCAATCGGGCGGCAGGAGGTTGGAATTTGTAGTGGTTTGTCGGGATTTTTCAAAATAAATTTCAGGGTTGCCGTTTTCAGGATGTTTGAAAGTTGCCTTCTGTCAGGCACCTATTTAGAAGGCTAAGGAGAGTAACAGGATAGCATTCTGCAAATTTTGTAACCACATCCACTTCCAGCAGATCCGCACCAGGTGTTTTTCCTACTTTCATTTTGTTTATTGCCAAGTCCATCTCAGTGTTAGTGAAAGGGGATTCCCCAGAGGCAGGATGATAGTTGTGATTTTCATCTACTATTTCTTGTTGTTGTTGAGTCATAGCTGTAGCTTGAATGGGATAAATGGTGTCTAGAATATTGTTAATGCTATCCTTCCAGGTGTAAGTAGAGGAGCCATCCATCTTTAGTGTCGTATCGAGTACCTCTCCTCGCGGCAGCTTAAAACTATGCCCCAGGGTTCCTTATTCCCAGAAGTGGATACCAGGGTTTGCCACGTTTGCTTTTTACTTTTACGTATTAGCTTTGTGTATTCATTTCTGACAATGCGGTAAGCCTCCCTGGCGGCATCTACCTCATAGGGAGGTAGCCTTGATCGAGCTTGCTGGAACATTTTTCTTGCATGGTGGACTCTTCTTCTGAGATCCTGTAGTTGGGGATTCCACCAGGGAACTGCATACCGGTAGGGCCTTCTGCGTGGGATGGATAAATCACATGCAGATCTTATGGCAGTGGTAATAATCCGTACGCAATCGTCTGAAGTGGTGAACGGTCAGTTATGGTCTGGGGGGGTGATAAACTGGCACACATTGGGACCTCTGGTACATCTAAACGCATTTCTATCTGATCGCCAAGTTATGTTTCCATCCTTGGAGACCATCTGCATCCCTTCATGGTCATTGTGCAACCACAGGGCAGTGCACCTCCCCACAGAGCCGTGGTGACTAGAACTTGGTTCGAAGAGCATTCCGCAGATTTTACCACCATGGAATGGCCTCCCCGTTCACCATACATGAATCCTGTGGAGCATCTTTGGGACTCTGTGGAAAGGTCCTTTCGATCTTTGGATCCTCCACCCAGGAATGCGATGGAATTATGAGCAGCGTTGCAACAAGCATGGCTGGAAATACCTGTGGAATGCTTTCGTGAATTAGTGGACACAATGCCTCGCCGTGTGACTGCCCTTATCCGGGCAAAATTTGGGCCTTCCCGTTATTGGGTAGGTATCCCATGATTTCTGTCCACTTAGTGTAGTTAGAAAAATACATTGTCTTCTGCCACTCGTTTGGAGAGTTGTAGGTTCGTTTCCCGTCGACAGCTGAAAGAATTTCTAAAGTCCTCTTCATTCCAGTGTGTAGTTAAACACTTTTAGGGAAGATTGTCGGTTCACCCCTGAATTATTCTGTTTTTTCAGTCCGTACAACTTGCAAATCGACCCATGTTCACATGCTTATAGAGGCTTAATGCACTTACAGTTATGAGCGCATGCTCGGGGGCCGGTAATACTATAATATATATATATAATTTTTTTCCAAGGGTACCACCCATTTCTGCTTTGAACTGCAACTGTCATTTCAGCCACTTTGAAACACTTTGATTTGTATCCCAAATCATTTTGAAAATGTATATTTTCAAAATGATTTGACGGAACCCTATGATGTCCTGTCATCAGCTGTTTGTTTAAGTTGCTACTTCCACAGATGAAAACATGTTTAAAACCGGACTGTGTTAAGAAGGCTCAATTTAAGTGTGCTGTATGCAAGAAAGCCAGTTGTTGTATTCCATTAACCCCTAACCAAACGAAACTGGTGCCATGACTTGGAGCCCTGAGAAATGGTGTACAGTTTTGTTCTCTGAGTCTGCTTTTAGCCTAAAAACAGATTCTAGACGTTATTTCATCTGGAGACAGTGAGGAATGCGGTACCATCTCTCCAATCAGAGAAAGGGCACTTACTGCGGAGACGGTATTCTCGTGTGGGGCAGAATAATGATCAACGGCCACACACGCCTCTGCATGTTTTGCATAGAGGTACGGAGAGCAGATCCTTGAATCCTATGTGATACTTTTTAGGGGTGCCGTTGTCCCAGATTATCTTTTCAAGCATGACAGTGGCACTGCACATAGAGCTCAAGTGCTGGAGGAATATGTCGAAAGTGAAGATATCCAACGGTTGCCGTGTTCAGCACAATCAACGCAGTTAAATCCGATCCAACATGTGTGAGATGCCTTTGGGCGTCATATTGCGCGCCGGCAGTCAACTCCCCTGTCATTTGGCGAGCTAAGGTCTGTCCTGATGGAATAATGGAATTTGTTGCCACAGAATCTCATAGAAACTCTTATATCGGGCATGCTGTTTGTTTGTTTTGGTTTTTAGGAGCATTAGCAACTAAGGCCATATTGCTCTGGGAATATGCGGTAGCCATTCCCTGACCTTCCCGCATCCTCCATATTTGGTGGTGACAGGCTCGAACCCCGGTCTAATCAAGAAGCGTATGCTAGGCACTGCTGCTCCTTTCCACCTGGCTACGGAGGCGCCAACGGGCATGCTGTCAAGCCTGTTTTCCGTTGGAGGGGATCATATGACGTGCAGATATCGTGTGACCATATTTTCGAGCACCTTGTATTGAGGTCTGTAATGTGACCGTTTTGATAATTCTTATAGCACCCCTATAAATGTCCCTTATACCTGTCTGAAGTTTCTCGTTATCTCCCCATTTCATAGCTATTCTATGGTACACTACCATACCAAATTGTGTCCCACTTTGTTGCAAGCTGCACGAGGTACACTATGATTTCTACGTGTTCTGTTAATTTTGTCGAGCACTGTATATACGAATTTCGGAAATTGCATGAAACCTTCAACTGTTGCCTAAATATTGTCCCTAAACCATTTCTATTATCTATTAACATAAGAAAGGACTGATTAGCATCATTATCTCTTAGGATAGCATTAAATCTGGAAGTTTCATGAACTATTTCCTGTGCTAATTTATGCCACAAAAGTATAGTGATGATCTTTCTGGGTAGAATCAGAGTGGCATAAACAGAAAAATCTATTCATTTTCAAACACTGTATTTTAATGCAATTATATGATTAATAAAGTTGATAAATTAATTATCGTTGCTTCGTGCAGGATCCGTCGCTATTTAATAATCGATAATATGGATTTTTTTTTTTCATAATTAGTGTCAATTTACCGTTAGACAGACATTTAATTCACTTTGTGTAAAGTATTTACCGGAGAAGTCAAAAGAAAAGGGTGCCGGCGTATTATGTTTCACGTAATATACCGTCCCTCTTTCGGTGGTTACGGATAATATTATATCTAGCGTAAATAACAGGGAAAAGACATAAATACATGTGGCTTATCTACAGCTCGCCTTTTCTTTCTCGAGACATGTGATTCTGGCGCTTATGGGCGCCTGGGTAATGCCATACTTCTTTGCACTCCGCATATCGTTATGAATTGCAGAGGTCAGTAAAGTCATTTGAAGCGGCGGCATTCCATCGTTTTGGCAATATCAACTACAGAAGAATCGACTCGCTGTCTAGACTCAGTATGCCAGCTGATAATTGAACAGCTAGTCAATTTTTTTATTAATAAATTTCTGCCGCGATGGTTAATTATTTATATACGACAGCGTGTGCTGGACAAAGATCCTTGCTATTAATAATTTTTGTGTGTATAGCAATACCCGCATAGCACTGATAATTGGTACCGAAACTGTACCGTGTTATGTGAAACCGTGCTGATTGAAGTATAATTATAATGGATTTTAATTGAATACGTAACAGAGAAACAGTCTATAAAAAATTATAATAAATATATAAACAATTTGCGCTTGATAGCCAATTAAAAGGATATGAAATTAAAAAAAAAATATATTTCAAAAATTTTATTAATGAAAAGGTAACATCGTGAGAGATGAGAAAAAAAGCTTTATTGTTTATTTAGTTTGTAAAATAATAAGAGGAGTTTACCTCAGTATAGTACGTAGAACACTTCCGTATGATACTCTCCAGAAATTAAAACGAAAAAATTGAAAACTTACATTAGAGTAAAAAATAAATAATTAAAAACCATTTTAACACAATTAAAAATTAAAAAGAATCTAAAGAAAATATTCGAAACAATTTTTGTTCCTGAAGCCGACAACACTTTTCGACCGTATGTCGTGATCACAGGAATGAAAATTACCGAATAGGATTGAACCTGAAACTTAAATAGTGATTATTTGTCTTCGCGCATGCGCGTAAAGGTCCACACATCGGAGATCAAATATGGCCGCCGAACATAAATACATGTAAATATATAAATACAGCTGAATTCTCGTGTAATTTAATTTCTACGGTTCCTGCAATTAATAGTCGCGTATAATTAGTTAAGTAAGTATTTTGGCCTCCTTAAATAAAAAAGTATGTTTTTCGTTAATGGCATGAAAGGCTAATTCTGACGCTGCTGAACGAGAAGCACGAACTGAGGCTTCATGTTGATTTACGCGAATATTCAGAGAAAATCGCGTCGAACCTTGGTAAGACGAGTCGCAATCACCGCAAGAAATGTTGTATACCAGATCATTAATTTGTGTTGCGAACATTAATTTGTGTTCAGTATAGTGTGTAATTAATGATTACACACTATACTGAACAATCGCTCGGTTCTTTCGGCGTTCGCAACACAAATGGTATTCTACAAGACCTGTATGCCATAGGACTTTGGGCCCCAGCAGAGGTCTAGCGGCTAAATGGCCAGAAGAACAACGATACACAACACTACACTTACAAAATCCATACACTTTTAAATCTCTGGCCTTTACAGTGAACTGTTACACCTACAATAAAAGCAACGCGGAGTTGGGGGAAACCCCCGGTGCCGCTAGACACGGATACACTTTACTTTACTTTATGCCATTGGACTCAGAGGTCGACTCCCAATGATCATAGAGAGTTACCTTAAAAATAGAACTTTTCAAGTGAGTTATCATAATAATGTTTCGCAAGCTCTTATCCAAAGAGAAGGTGTACCACAGTGATCGGTACTCAGCGCTACACTCTTTGCTCTTAGGATAAACAATTTAGCGCAGAACATTTTGGGTAACTCAGAAATCTATCTTTATGCTGATGATCTTGCAATATCTTGCCATTCGCAGAATATGCGTCCCATTGAACGACATCTGCAGCTTGCAATAAACAAAATAGTGTCATGGATTTCACGTAATGGTTATCGTCTGTCGGCAAGCAACAAAAACTGCAGCCATTCATTTTTGTAAAAAAACGCCAACTACATCCAGAACCTGAATTATCACTATGAAATCAACCGATACCAATTACCAGCAATATCCGATTCTTGGGCATGACCCTTGACACTAAACTGACATTCCAGAAACACGTACTACAAACACGAACTGTCTTTGTGAAAAAGCTGAATATACTTAAAGTCATCTCATCTATGACATGGGGAGTTGATTCTATTCCACCTATACCTGGCCTTAATTAGATCTTGATTAGATTATGTTGCCCCTGTTTATGACTCTGCCAGAAAGACTCTGTTAGCCTGTCTCAACACATACAACATAGTGCGCTCAGGATTGCTCTTTGGGCGTTAGAGGCCAGTGAACCTCCACTCCACCTTCGGAGAAAGATGTTGCTACTCAGTTATGCGGTTAAAATATATAGCCTTCCATCTCATCCTATCTGGTCATACCTCTATGATCCTCAATGGGTAAACATTTTTAGAAATAAGCCTCTTGAAAACAAACCTACAGGAATCCGTCTACGAGAACTGATTCAGCAGTGGAATATGCAATTGACCAATTCACATGAAGACAGAGAAATTGTACAACCGCCATGGAAAGTGTGTATACCTTCATGTGGTGACTACTTCCGACGTTGGGGGAAACACACCCTGAACAATCAAACCATTCAGAAACTACATGCAGCTCACTCTTTGGCAAAGGCAGACACCCTGAAAATTTATACTGACGGCTCCAAAAGTGACACAGCTGTGGGAGCTGCTGTGGTTCTACTAACATCAACAGTCTCTGTTTCATTACCACAAGATTGCAGCATTTTCACTGCAGAACTCTATGCCATTAAGATGAGTTTAAACTTGCTCATGATTTCACTCCGAAGAGTATAATCTATATAGACTCTTTGAGTGCAGTGACAGCCCTCCAAGGCAATTCTCCCTCTTCACATCCATTTATAAATCAAATAGGAACTCAAATATCCGAATTTCATAAAAATAGGCAGACTGTCACTTTTCGTTGGATTCCAGGGCACACTGGAATACCAGGAAATGAGAGTGTAGATAAAGCAGCAAGAAATCCCACTGATAACCACATCCAGATTCCTTACACAAACTATAAATCAATCATACGCCGAATTTTCAATGAAAAATGGAGAGAAATTTGGCAAAATCAGATAAATAACAAGTTACGGATATAAAACAGAATCCACAGCTTTGGAAATCTAGTTTCTGCTCAAACAGACACGAAGAGGTTGTGCTTGCCAGAGCACGTATAGGTCATACCCAACCTACACATCAATATTTATTGCGAGGAAATAATCCGCTACTGTGATTCACCGCTTACCGTAAAGCATATTCGTATAGAGTGCACTCATTACACTATGCCAGAACCACATCATTCCAATCCCTATCTAGTTTAAATGAACCTCTTCAAAATAGACATATTATTAGGGCAACTCCAATTTATCTGAGTTTTTCCACTATCTGAAACAGATTAATATATTTATTCTCATATAAACTCTTTTTATTAATCGGTACAGTGTCTCTCCACAGGAACAGGCGCAATATGGCCAAAGTAGCTCTTGCGCAAAAAAACCCAACAACAATAACTGGAGAGACATTGAGTAGTTCGTAGGATTAGGACAGATGGAGCTGCAAGCATGTTAGGCAGTGATAATGAACTTGCAGTAAAAATGAAAATTCAATAAATTTGAATTTCCATTTATTAATAAGTAAAAATCAATATAGTAAATTACGCAAACGTTAAATGGCTGTGCAGATGATGTCTAGTGTTACTTTGTTGTTGTTGAGATAATTTGGTATTATTCGCTTATTGCGGTGGTCTGTGACTTGCCAGAAAGATTCTGTTTAGTCTCTGCTTCGGTATAGTCTTTATGGGGCACATACCATCGAGTAAGGCTTTCTTCCAACTCTTCTTCTATTCTGGATATTTCGATCTCGTCTGTTTTCACTTCACCTGCTCCCGATTGTAGTTCTTGTACTTGCTGTTCCTCCTCCACGTCTGATTCCGTTGTGTTCGTATTCGTTGTTTGTTGTAGTTTCCTCGTTCACATTCTGCTTGATATTTTCCAAGATTACAGGAGCTACACGTTCTTCTTGACGATAGTCCATCTCTGGGAGGTCTGCTGTTCGCTGACCTGAACAGTCGGGAATCGTTGCAACCACTTAGGGTGACTTCATGCTTTGGTTTCCTCTATCCTTCTTGGGTGGGTAGAAGAAGCAGTTGCGCAGGAAGCATTTCCAGCATAGCATTTTCATTCACTAGCGCAGTTGCACAGGAAGCATTTCCAGTTGGTTGGGCTAGATGTCCTTGCCCATTAGTTGTGGTAGCCTTACGGGAGTCAGCGCCACTTGCTCCACTCTTGTTCGGAAATTGGGAAATTCTTCCATCTTTCGAACCAACCCCCTCTGTCTAAGGCCTGGACACGAGTGACTTTATTCTGCACCATGCTCCATGCAGTATGTTCAATATTTCTACAACTCATCTTTATCCAGCTATGGAGGTGTACCTGTTTAGCTTTGACACCCATCAGTGAGTTGTAGTTATGAGAGGGACACCAGATGGCGCCACTCTACCTCAGCCGTCACTTCGACCTTGGGCGAGGCGGGTCCAATGAAGTGGCTTTCTCAATTATTTTCGCGGTGGGATTCGAGCCCAGGTTTATGATATTGGTGGACCAGCGTCATAACTATTAGAATGATCGCGCCCCTTTTATTATTATTATTATTATTATTTTTTATTATTGTTGTTATAATTTTATATGTTTTCTTTTGCTGATGCAGAAAAATCCCCCTGCACTGATTAGAGAGATGCGGAATTTGTAATTTATTGTCCGTAAATTTATAAAAGGTTTGCTTCCTTTTATATTTGGCCTTAGCAATACTCCTGCTAAATGTAAATTAGAAATAAAATCTAAAATAGACTTTTTTTCTAAAATTCGGAAAAACATTTTCTTGTTATGTGTGCAAGCTGAACTTACAAATAAATAAATAAAAGTATCAGTTTCTCGTGGCATCCGAAATAATTAAATGTGTAATAGAAAAATAATTTTGAGTAGCTGTGATGAAAATTCTTTTCATTAAATGTCTTCGGAAGTTAATTTCATTATGAATGTGAGAACAGCTTTTTAGGAGTCGTAAATCTGGTTCAATTTGTGCGAATTGCTTACCAAATCTTTACCTATTACTGTAACATGCATGTTGTTTCCAAGTTGTTTAAAATTGTTTTCGAGTTGCTAATTATCGTAATTTATATTATTGCCAACTTTGATATAATGCGATAAGTGCTTCCTAAATTGTATCATTATAAGCATTACCTTTGCTTACTGCAAGCCGATCTTTGCAAATAAATGAAATTATCAGAGCTGCTAATTTTACATGGTTTACACGAAACTACGTTTGAAACAGTTACGGTGGTGTTAAAGCTGATCGTGTAATTACTATAATTCGAGTATTAATGTCAGTTTCTGTAGGAATGAATAGTAATGGCAAACCTATAATCATAAATTTGATTCAGTTTGTTGGAACGCCTTTTCCAGTTATAATTTTATAAAATAATCCCTGCAGTCCTCTCAACAACATTTAAGAGAAAACACATCCGAAGATGTCTAGAGAGAACCAGGTTTTCTGCAATCCAAACCGGTACCCTTAGTTATAACGCGGCCGCGTGATATTATGTAGAGATATAAGATTTTGAAGGTTAGCCCCTAAAAAGTAAAACACAGTTAAAATAAAGAAAACTTGTTCGCTGATAAAGAACTACATATCTGGAGGACAGCGCATTTTCAAAAAAAATCCCGCGCCATTAATAGTAGGAGAAGATTATACGCTGTTGATAGTACGTAGGATCATATTAAGTTTAGCAGTTGCTTGATTGTTAATATCAAACTGCCACGAAAATTAGAAAATTTTCTTTTTACAATTACCGCATTGCACTTCCTATTTTTTTGTATTATTTTCTTAATAAAACTGAACTTCTTTTCTGTAAAGCAGTATCAAATTACAGTAAAAGCTCTATTACGCTGTACCATTGCTACTCAGTAAGAATGAATGAATTCTGGCAGCTCCTACTCTCTCATTTAAGTTATGTAATGTCACTTCACCTATAGATAAGTTCTTTATGTGTTCATCGTGTTCAAGTGCTATATTTAAGTTGCGATTTGGTTAAATTTCAATAAGAGATTCTTGCCCATGGATCTTTGCGACAGCAATTGATGGTCAGGTGTAGTCCGCCCACTCTTCGCACCCACTGGCTGCTAATCACCACGATTTTGAGTTAGAGAGAATGCCGTTCTGCAAAACGATAGACGTAGAAGAAAATCTTTATTGTACAGTAAAGATACAATAATGTGCCCGCCACAGCTAGGAGGCCAGGGGCTTGACAATGATATAGAAATATAAAAATATGTACAGTATAAAAATTTGTGCAGTATAAAATATTACATAACAATTAAAAACGTAGCATTAGCCATTCAATAGATATGAGTATGTACATAGTTGTGAGGCAGACAGTACACCAAGGTATGTACACGTTCATATGTACAAAGCACATATTTAAGTATATTCACACAAGTCAGAAAATTTCACAGTGCCACATTATTGTTCGGTATTGCATTTTCTTGTGAAGACAGTTCGTCGATTTGCCTGCGACGTGCCGTTATGCACCTCATAGGAGATAGCAGATGGAGATATCAGTATGGGTCGATATCAGGGGCCAAACAAAAGGAGAACGAGCCAACGAGTTCGGCCAACGAGCGCCTGTAATTGCGATCAGAAGCGAATTTCTGGAGGTCAACTCCGATCATTAGCAGGGCTTGTACTGTACTTGTCCAGGTAGGAATCTGTCACTGATCTTCAGCCTGTTCCGTTGTAGCTGAAGAAGAGGGGTGGCTCGTAAGGACGGAAGTGGAACATGCCACTGGCATATATCCCAGAAGTCAGGGGAGTTGATTTTTCCAACCAGCAGTTTGACTGTGGTCACAGTTCTCCTCATGCTGATTATTTGAGGCAGCCGCGGGATTTGGAGTTGGTCGGCCATGCTGGTGGTCCTCTGCTGAGGAGGGAGTCGATGTTTGTGGGTTGCCCACTTCAATATCCAGTATTCACTGGCGAAGATGGGCTTCATGAGAGAAGGTACTGCGGATGCCCATATTTCAGAGGCATACAGAAAGGTAGGATACACAATGGTTTCCAGATATCTGATTGTGGTTCTTGCTCCTGCCGGCTCTACTCGTTGTAGAACGATATGATAGATGTTACAGACTTTCGTTTCCGGTAGTGAAAAAAGATTAGGTTAGTTCACGCCACCAAATTCTGGACAGATCCTAATTAAAACGGTGTCCATAATGTGAAGTATGCACCTTTTTTTTTTTTCGCTTGAATTCATCGAGAATTTGGTTGTGTGATCTAACCTGACACTTTTTCACTAGTGGAAAGAAAACTCCTACTTGTAATAGAAGTTTTCTTAACGAAGGCCACGTTTACCGGCTTGTCTATCGTATTCCTGCCGGCTCTACTCGCTTGCAGAACGGTATTTAGCAGCCAATCAGCGCGGAGCATTATCTGGCCATCATTTTCTGTTGCAAAGATCCATGGGTAAGAGTCCCTTACTGAAGTCTGACCTGTGATTTTTTATTTTTTTTTTATTTTTCTATACAAGACATTTATTTATTTTTCTATACAAGACATCTATTTATTTTATTTTTTTATACAAGACAGATAACGTGAATAATTTGATTACAGTATTCACGTTGTTATCAGTTTTCTTTCTTGCTCAACATGCGTTTGATTTTGTGAGTAAGAACAATGAATTTTGATTCATTTCATAAATTATTGTTGAAATCTTAACTGTTTTTGATAGTTTCTTTCTTCACGCAGAAACTTAGTGCATATTAAACAGTACGGTATTACATAATGCTTATATTAATTTGGTTCCCGTTTGTGTACATTTTTTTTAGTTCCTGCTATGCAAGATCATTGTGCTTAAAATTATTATCTTCATTCTTGTCGTTTGATACAGTGTCGTAACTAGAAAAAGACAATGTAAATTTAGTGTGGGCCCCCTGAAAATATTTGTATTGGTAAAAATAAAAAATCCTTAAAAATTTACCTGGAAGCAGCAGCTATGCTAATACCATTTCACCTCTGTTCACTGCAGTTTTACTTGTGCTGTGCAGCTAGCTAACAGTTAACATGCTTCGTGTGAAAAAAAATTATTGATCGTAGACTTAGTAAATTTTATCATAAACATAACTAAAAATTTACATTTTGACTCAATTAAATTTTTTTCTGTTTCGGGAAGGAGGTCAGTGGGCCCCATTCGGTCATGGGCCGAAATGCACTGCGTTGGCTGCATTGGCGTAGTTACGCCATTGGTTTGATATTAATATTTTTTCAACTTTTTTCTTTCAGTATACTCTGTTGGGGGGATAAAAATGTTATTACCTGTTTTTTTTTTTTTTTTTTTTGTTTATGTTTTGACTTCCACTCTACCGAAGTCACAATCCCACCCCACAAACGCAAATCTGACTGCAATTCATAGAAAATTCTAGATTATAGGGTGTGTAAAGGGGGGTGTTGCAGAACATTAATGACACATTTATTTACAAAAACTTTACACAACCTTTAACGAACATTATATACAGCATTTATATAAAAAAAATAAATAAATAATAATTACATACAAGCATACCAATTTCCGTATATGTTGAACCATACTACAGTACACTACACTATCCCTCTCTCTCATCAACTATTCTCAATGTACAAATTATTAACATCAGTTTGTATCAGTTGTATCTTACTTAATATGAATCCTCGATGATTACTCAATCATTCTCTTACATTACCAATTTTTATCACTTACATCAGTGAAACTCATTTCAACTGTTATCACTCTTTTTGTATATTTGTTTCTAGCCTTAAACACATAAAATGTATTACAACTGGTATCCTCTTACCTTAATGTATAGTAATGTTCACTATAAATCCCTCATTCTACCTTAATTACTCTCTGGTTATCATCTTAGTCATCCCTCTTTACTCATGAGGTTACTCTCTTAATAAAATTTCTTTCTCTTTACACCTCATCTGGTGTGTTATCTTGTGTTCGCACCTGGTCTAATTTAATAATATAGGTTAACATATCCTTACAGTACTACCCCTATAAATATAATTTCTTTACTCATTCCTTATACTATTACTTTCTTTTTATTACCCCTGTACCACCCTTTCATAATAATTAACGTTCATAACAAATTGCCTCAACCTTAGTAACTAACTTGCCTAAAACAACAGGAATGATCCTTTTTTAAAAGGACTATCACTCAATTGCTTACAGAGCTAGGTTATGAGTCCTTCAGTTCAGGATTCGAGAAAAAATGGAAGAAAGTCTGTCTTTGTGGCTGACAGGCTTTCTTCCATATCTTGAGCACACTGCCTTCCGAAGCTGGATAAGGCTTTCCTTCTCTTCTTGGTTCACATATCTGCATGATTGGACATTTCTCAACGGGCCGGAACCTAGACACAAGTGTAGTCTCTTACACGACAAAACTTCGGAGGTACATCTTGCGATTTCGTTGCTAAAGACGACAATCACCCTATCACTGCCCTCCGATGCCGGACCAGGCTTTCTTTCTTGCATGTTTACCTTAATCATAAATTTAAGGTGTAAGGTGTAAGGTATATTGTTGTCATGCGGCCCCAGGGGTTTCCCCATCTCCGCGTTGCTTTCTTTGTGGGTGTACCAGTTTCCTGGGAATGCCAGAGGTTTAAAAGTGTGTGGGTATTGTACCTGTGTAATGTCGTGTACCGTTGTTCATCTGGTCATTTAGCCGCTGGACCCCTGCTGGAGCCCAACGTTGCCCCACCTTCGCCCCGTGGAGGCAGACCAGGAAACACCAGTAGACTAAGATTTACTCTGGCAGGTCCTGCCGCTTAATTTCCTGAGATTTCGGCAGCTAGGACCTAAAAAAAAAAAAAAAAAAAAACTTATGTACACATACACATATATGCACATATATACAACAGTGATACATAATATATACGCATCCATGCAATCGTAATTACTTTGGATGTTTGCATACAGCACGTGTGCATGCATTCATATGGCAGGAGTAGGGCATTGCGTACGATATTAGGCCGAGACTAGGCGAAGATTATTTTTTTGCTAGATTAAATTTAGTGTGTAGGGCGCTCGCGTTGTGTATAGATAGAGTGGGGGAGGGGAGGAAGAAGGTTGGGGGAAAAGGCAGAAGTATGGGGGACACAGAAGAGATTCCCCCAGGTAGTCAGTGAGGCATGCCCATGCCTCACCAGAAAGAAAGGTGGGGAAGCAGGGGGGCGAGGCGACCTGGTCATCTCGTCCTCCTGCCAGGAAGGGGTATTAAAGGAGAGCCAGGCTAGTACTTGGCTCAGGCCGCCAGAACAGCTGCGATTCGTCCTTCATTCAGATTTTTTGTCTATCTTCATGGTTGCTTAGTAGTCCATCTTTGGTGTTATGCACATTTTGGCTTCTAGCCATTATGTGGCTAATGTGCATTCAGGTCCTGTCTTCTCCTGTACAGGGCTTCAGCGAACTTTGAGAAGGCAATATATTCCTGTCTCCCATCCAGGAGGTGTTGTTCTCTATCATAAATTTAACCATCCCCTTCACGGCCCTCCGATGGGGGACAAAGCTTTCTTTCTTGCATGTTTACATTAACTTTAAACTTAATCACCGCCTTCGCTGCCCATCACTGCCTTCTGATGCCGGACAAGGCTTTCTTTCTCTCACGTTTTTTTTTTTTTTTCTTCTTCATCTTGCTACCACGAGATGTGAATTCCCACCACAAAAAAATTTACTTCCACCTCAATCCGCGAACTCACGACTTTCTCCCCTTAGACCACAGAGAAGACAGATACAGAGTGTACACTTTCTCAATTACTCCACTCGAACTTTTTCCCCCCTGAAGTTTGGAAGTCTCCCCCAAGGGCGCCTCCGTAGCCAGGTGGGCAGGAGCAGCTGTGCGTAGCACACGCTTCTTGATTAAACCGGGATTCGTTCCCGTGACCACCAAATACGGAGGATGCGGAAAGGTCAGGGAATGACCACCGCATATCCCCGGGGAAATATGGCCTTAGTTGCTAATACTCCTAAAAACCAAATAATAACAGCAGCTTCCCCCAAGGACTCCAACTAATCCCATTACTGTTTAATTTTTTATTCCTTCCTATTTGCTAAAACATCGGACCGCAGCGCACAAACCAACCCTTCTCTAGAAATTGCTTATTTTTTTTTCACACGGCAGTATGACCTTTTCATGTTTGCCGGTCACCTGCATAACACTCATTTTCCTGTTCACACCTTCTCTGCTAAATATGGCCAACTTACCAAAATATCAGCCAACTCTGACACCGTTTTCTTTTGACGCGAACACTGGACGTCCACTAATTTCCTGTTTACTTCCTAACAGTGACTTAGATCAAAAGAGACGCTTCGTAAATCCCGTTTCACGGACCTATTGTTCATGCCCTCAGCAACCCTTTTACACCTGTTCTCAAATGGCGCTCTCTACCTAGTCCTGCTGTTTCTGTTTGCTCTTTTATATTATTCGAAATTACTTATTTCCATTTAGCCGCTATTTAACATCTACATCTATAACTTTCCCATCCCCAAATCCAGTGTTTCTTCAAACTTTAACCTTATTTACATTAAAACTAAATATCCAATCTTAATACTTAACTTTTTTTAACTTAATACACCCTTTCCATCGCCATTCCTGGATTTATTTTAGTAAAACAGATATTTCTATTATATTTGTAAGAACTACATCTTACAACTGTATTACTTCATCGGATTGAATCTAGAGTTCCAGCCTTTTTAAAGTTTTTACATATTCATGATTCAGTAATATTCGATAAGGCTTTGCGACTCTAGTAATTTCAGAACGAAAAAAGAAGGGCTTCCCCTGAGTAAATATTTCAAAATTATGTCAAATGAAGGAATTTTTCATATTACACAAAATTAAAAAAATTAACATCACTCTTTGTAAATTAATTATGTTTAGCATATAAATTACATTGTGGTATATTTAGTTTCCGCGATTCTTTGGGAAAAAACTTCGTTATACAAACTGCATTTCCATTTCTGCTATGTTTTTAAAATAAAGGGCGAAATAAAATTACACTATACCGCTGTACTAATAAGAAAGCACGTGCATAAGTATCATTACCCTGCTTTACTAGTTAAAACCGTGTGTTATTTTATTAACTATAATTTTTCAGTATTTATTAAAAATAATGTGGAAAAGTCGCGATTATCGATAGTAGAGTTTTGGGTTTTTGTCTAACAGACAAGTTCTGTTTCTTCAATTCTGACATGTGAAAACAACAGGTTTGGGAATAGTGTACTGTAATAAAAATGAAGACAAACACATCGAAAGAACGAAAAAATATTTCCATGGTTTTTGAAAAGCTTGAAAAATCAAATATTATTAAAATATTTACTTAAAATTAAACAATTAATTTATTACAATTTGATTCTTAAGCAATACTTATAGTTCTATTTTTTTAATATATATGCTGTTATATAAGTAAGTGAATATGCGGTATATTTATATATATATATATATACGGGTATATGCGGTATACCCTTTGGAATTCGATTAATAAGCCTGTTATGAACAATATACTCTCTGCTTTTCGTAAAATTCACAGAGTATACCTTTGGTAATTTTACGACTACAGCACTGCTCATTACCACCCGTTTTAAATTGGGAAACAAAATTACGCGAAGGAATAGATCGGTCAATTACCACGAAGCAGTAGGAGGAGTTAGCTTATCCATTGTTCCTTGTTGCAAAGATCCATGAGTAAGAGTCTTTTACTGAATTTATAATGATTATCAGTTTAACCAACTGAATATATTCAATATTTCATTAGAATGTATTTCATTTTAATTATAACTTCTTATAGTTTTATGCAAGTGTTTTGTATTAATAGGTAGTAGACTAAGGCATTTTTCTGCGATGTTCCTTTGATGCGATCGCATATTTTTTATATATATAACATACAAGTTTAGTCTTGCAAGATTAGCCAACAATAAAACTAATTTAAGCTTAATTTAACCACGGATTGCCTGTTTTTTTTTTTTTTTTTTATTTATTTCTATAGCGCATTTGTATTCCTTTTCTTCGACTCATTTCGTATACTCTTAACAATCCTTTACTTAGCAATACTTAACTTAACCTTTTTAGAGTTTACCTTGCACAACGTATAGAATTCGCACTACAAAAACGGTTTTAGACATCACCCTTCTTCTTTTCGTATATCTTATGTTGTGCCAGCAAGAGCATGACACGCAATTGTCAGTCTTCGATATTTCATCATATCACACTAATTGTTGTCGCATGCTGCTACCAACAAAATATAGAGGGTGATTTAGGAGGAATGGTAAATATTTTGGGAGATTATAGTATCGATTATTCTGAGTAAAAAAGTTTATACAAACATGTGTCCAGTTCTCAATGGATACGGAGATACAGCTGTTTGAAATTGGAGCGCACAAAGCCATTATGAGAGGTATTGAAGAACGATAAATGACTTATTGTTTTTATTTATTGACTTTTTGAATGATATAAAACACAAACAATTGACAAATTTTTTACAGTTTACAATAAATGTTCAAGCATCCCACCGCCAACCACAATGCACTTTGCAACTCTTGTGGTAATATGATGTGTTGTTCTTCTGAGGGCAGCAGTATCTAAAATGCAAGCGAGCAATTTTGTCTCTTGTATTCACCTTTTCTTTGTATACTGTTCTTTTCATCCATCCCCACAAACAAAAATCTAACGGAGTGAGGTCTGGAGACCTTGGTGGCCAATGAACGGAACCACCGCGGCCAATCCATCACTCAGGGAAAGTTCTATTCAGATATTGTATCACCAGACGGGTATAATGTGCAGGAGCTCCGTCATGCTAAAAGTACATGCCAATCCTTGTAGCCAAGAGAACAGCCTCCAATATAGCGGAAGAACCTTTTTGCAAAAATTCTAGGTAAATGGGCCCTGTAAGACGATTTTGTAACACAACAGGCCCAATCAACTGATTTTCGATGATACCGCACCACACGTTTATAGAGAAGCGATGTTAAAAATTTGTTTCTACAGTGGCATGTGGATTTTAGTCTTGACCACCTATGAGAGTTATGGGTGTTGTTGATACCGTCAAGGGTGAATGTAGCTTCATAGATGAACAGTATTAATGGAATTAATCAGCGATTAGCATTTACCCACCGATAAAATTCCAATCACTAGGCGTCGTCTCTTGGTTGAAGGTGTTGCACCCGCTGTATGTGAAATGGATACAAGCCATGCTCACGTAATGTTCGCCATACTCATGTCTGTGGAACACGCAGAAATTCTTCGTGTGCTAATAGTAGGACTGCGTTCTACCAACTTTCATCCACATTTTGTTCATTTGCAGGTTCAGAAGAAATGAGCCCTAGGAACTGTACAAGTCTCACGCAGTTTGGTGTAAATCGGGTATTCTGCGGTTAGGAAACAGTCGACGGTATTCTCTACAAGCAGCAGTAGCACGTCCGCTACAAAAACCGTAGACAAACACTATATCAGCATATTCAGCATGTGCGGCATTCTTAATAACACTTCCAACACCAAACAGCGTCAGGTTATAATTGCTTCTTGGTCACATCTGATTCAGGGAGCTGTATCTCCGTATCCATTGAGAATTGGATACATGCTCATATATGAACTTTTTTACTCACAATAATTGATACTATAACCTCCCAAAATTACTATTCCTTCTGAATCACCCAGTATATAGATAGAAATCATGCTTACAACAATAGACGATACATACATAAGTTTTGATATACTGTGAGACCTTTTAGCAAACCAATTTATTCTTTTTAACAAAGCTTAACGTAAAAATGAGGTTTAGGGCTAAGACCTGAGACTACGGGAAATTTACGAGATGAACAATTTAGTGCAAAGCATCAGTTTAGTTCGTTGTGAATGATCGAAGTACAAATCGATGCTATTTCACCTACTTCGGTGATGTACTACGAACTAAAATGATGCTTTGCAATAACGTGTTCGTCAAAGCTTAACGTGTAATAATTTTAAAGCTTTATCTTCTATACATTACTTTCTGCTTCTAAAAATTCAAGTAAAAAACAGTTATATAATTTACCTAAGTCAATAAGGCATTCGCACATACAAAGAAAGAAAGCAAAAGAAAAAAAAAAACTCTACAATAACATTAGGTATAATAACAGATATATATTTTCCCGACCATAGCAAATCTAAGGGCGACCCATAAGTTGGGAATCACTAAAATAGACCACATACAGTATTTTACACGCTGTTCTTGGATATTGCAGTATCAGCAACAGCGTTCCACACATTGTTCGTTATGGAAACAGCCACTCTTTTTAGGGATTTTGCTTCAATGATACGAGCGAGTAGCTACCAAATGGTATTTAACGAAGTGACATGTTACTTCCAAGTAGTTGTCTGTGACCATGGGTGTCCTAACCATCGAGATCATATACGCATGCTTCGCCCGACCCTAACAATTTCTTTCTGTGTGCAATTTAATAAAGACACGAAATGGTTCTTTTTGTTTTTTTTTCTGAGAAAGGGTATTTTGGTAAGGTACTTTCCATTAATCCACCAAATCCATTTATCTTTTACAAATTTGAGGATGTATATCAGATGCGACAAATATAGCTAAGATCATTTAAGTTTTTGTGCCCGCTTACAGTTTGATTATAGTTTCCTTTCTTTACGAAAGATATTTAACAACTTGCCAACTGACTGCAGCAAACAGAATTGTGGGCTGTCATGATTATAGCACATTTGATGCGTTTTAATTACGACAGTACATTAGGGAATAATTTATTTATGGAACTCCTTAAGATTACAGGTTTTTTTTTATCATTTTCGCCTTCACTATTCACTTCAAGACCGAAGTTAATCTAGATATTGAATTTGGACATCTCTAAGTGAATTTGTACAACTTCTTAACTGATTTTAAGAAAGAAAGGGATGCAATATGACGAAACAAAAAATCAAAAGACCATACTGACAAATTCTCAGTTTCTTAGTTTGGTCTCTTCTTTTTTAACGATGTAATAAAATTACAATCACTAAAAAAGTGGAAGAGAAAACATCCACGAAACGTATGATTTTAGACTTTTTTTAGTAATAAAAAAGTTCTCAAATTTATACAGATGAAATGCTTTCATATCAAGTATTTTGATAAAGTTAACCTGTGGAACATGCCGTTCAAACATAAATCATAAATACCTGACCACTCTTAGGATAAGATGGATGGATAAGATTAGTATGAAATTGACCATAAGATGGGTTTTCACAACATACAAAAAAAATTAAATCAAGTTAATACGGGTACAATATAATCGAAAAAAAATAATGGAATTTTAGTGGATCAGTTTGAGATTATAACGTTTATATTGAATTTATCAAATAATTTAAAAGCATGTATATGCTAATAATTGAAAGACTACAAAATAATTCATTAAATATATCATTTACAATAGAAATGAGATATGTTATTTTTATAAAACAGTTCAATTCATTCTTATTGATTAAAATATGCAGCACTTTTAAAAACAAACGTATTGAAATGATAAATTTCAAGATGAATGCAAGATAAGTTGGTTACTTTTCCGATTTTAACTAAAACCTGCCTTCAGAATTAATATACTGTTCGTGAAGATGGACTCCTCGACGTGGGTGCCTGTACGTTATGAGCTGACGTCCCAGTGATGCTGCTGGTCCTCCAGATTAGCATCACTGGGATCTAACGCCCACAGCCTAGGTTCCAGGCTAACATCATAGGAATCCGGCGTGTTTGCTGTGCTGTGCGCTGCGACCCGTGGTAATTCGGAAAGTGGGGTCCTAGTGGTTGAGGGGACCCAGCTTCAACACACCACTTTGGCTCCTCCACTTTGGTTCGCCTGCAAGGGTCAGCCGTGGCAATGCCATACTCCTGCCTGCCTTCATGGTCTGCGGGAGAGGATTCAGCCTTGCTGCGGTGCGGGTATACTGTCTGGGTAGCTCTGGCGTCCCACTGTTGATCAAATTTATTGCTTTCCGGGTAGTGGGCA
Organism: Mastigoproctus giganteus; assembly: GCF_048544385.1. Lineage (NCBI taxonomy): Eukaryota > Metazoa > Arthropoda > Arachnida > Uropygi > Thelyphonidae > Mastigoproctus > Mastigoproctus giganteus. Next base: position 141,569,233 of record NC_143576.1, read on the forward strand.
TCCATTTGGGCTCCGTGGTGAGTGGGAAGCTTGGGCGCCGAAGTAACACAAAAAGCTCATAAATCCTGATAAAATTATTCCTTCTGGGGCCTCCAACTCGGGTCCTTATCCGTTTGACGGCTGACCCAGAGAATGTCACTTCTGCGAAAAGACAGAAAAAAAGAGGTCATATCAGGACTAACACCTCGGTACCTGACAATTCACTCAACTAGTGAGAAGCCCATAGGAAATATGTGACCCTTCTTTATCCGGAAGGGTTTGGAAGGGTTGGCAGACTCTCCTAAATCTGTCAAACGGCTTCGCTCGGGCGACATACTTGTAGAGACCAGAAGTGGCAGACATTCAGAACAGTTTCTCCGTGCTACATTTCTCGGGAGAATGCCCATCACTGTTAATCCCCCCCCCCCAAAAAAAAACTCATCCCGTGGTGTCATTGTCAAATGGGATCTTATGGATGTGTCTGAAGAGGAAATTTATTCTGAATTAAAACCCCAAGGAGTGACAGCTGCGAAACATATTCATGCGTAGAGATTTTCGAAACAGAAATATCTTGACATTTCATTCACCAACCTTTCCTAATGAGATCACAGCTGGCTATATTAACTGTTCAGTATACCTGTATGTGCCATATCCTTTACGATGCTTTAAGTGCCGAAATATGGACCCTCGCAAATGGAATGTCGTGGAGATCTTGCATGCATTCGATGTGTTGCAAAGGACCACGACACAACATCATACTCAGCCAAAAAACCTGTATTAACTGCCAAGGAGAAAACCCTGCATACTCACGAGCATGCCAGAGGTGGAAGGAGGAAATAGAAACACAAAGACCTAAGGCAGAGCTGAACATATCAGGAGACAAGAAAAAGGGTGAAACCTATAAATGCAAACAAACCAACCTACTCTCAAGAGGGAACAGGGGGTTGTTTCATCGGAAGGCAGACCGAAATGACTATTCCACCAAAAGAGTCATTCATTCTCATCGCACGCTACCTGCTAATTTCGATAAAACCCGCACAGAAGGATCAATCAGCTGCCATTTCTATTGCAGCTGCATTCCATGCAGCTGCAATTGGAATTCCAAAAACATCCACTCGGTTTCCACTATTTCTCCAAACCATAGTGGAATTCTGAATGCACAGCAGCAAAAAAGGCATAGACAAAGCATGGAGGATATTCCGCTGATATCCCACCACTGCCAATCTCATAATTTTTAAACGTGCACGGGGTGAAGCACGTTATATCCGACGTCAGAGCAAAAAAAAAGAATCCTAGATCCGTTTTACATCTTCTATTAACCAGGCGACCAGCTGTACGGTGGTCTGGAAAAAAGTGCGGAAAATGAAGGGAAAGTGCAATGCACATCCCTCATCGGTCCTGGAATGTGATGGATATAATATTGCAGCCTCTACTGCAATAGCCAATGCTCTTGGAGAAACATTTGCTAACATTTCAGCAACATCATCTTACTCAAGTTTTTGGTCCTTAAATACAAAAGTGAAAATCAGACCCTTAATTTTACATTAAAGGACTTCCCCCATGTAATAGGCCTTTTACCATCTACGAGCTGAAACCAGCACTTTCCCTCACAAAAGTTACCGCTGTTTGACCAGATGACATCCATTCTGAAATGATCAAGCACCTTTCCCAAAATCCATGGACCAGCTGCTCGTCCTATAGAACTGAATTTTCCTTGAAGAGCAGTTTCCGGAAGCCTGCAGCAAGGCAATTATTCTTGCTTTTGCTAAGTCAGAGAAGGATCCTAAACTTTCAACAAATTACCGCCCTATCGCTCTGACTAACTGCTTGTGTAAATTATAGGAGAAAATGGTCAATGCTTGTCTTTTATGGTACTAGAATCAAATGACCTCTCTCGAAATCAGTGCGTCTTCCGAAATAATAAATCCACTTTTAATTAGAATGGAAACATCTATTCGAGATGCTTTCCTTAAAAGAGAGCATCTGCTTTGATATGGCGAAAGCGTATGACACAACTTGGAGATTTGGTATTTAAAAAGATATTTACAACCTTGATCTTAGAGGCCACATTTTAATTTTTATCTTCTCGTTTTTTCCAAGTTCGAGTAGGATCCACCCTCTCTCGGTCATTTTGCCAAGAGTAGGGAATACCGCAAAGATCTGTTTTAAGTGTTACGCTCTTTGCCATTAAAGTTAACTCTATTACCGAACAACTTCCTCCAACCGTAAAGAGTGCACTGTATGTTGATGATTTCAGCATGTTTTTTTTCCAGTCATGCAACATGAAAGTTGTATCGAGACAACTGCAACAAGCCGTTGATTGTTGCCGTTAACAAGCAGTTAACTCCTGGGCAATGGTTTCAGGTTCTCATCGGAGAAGATGGTTTGCGTCCATTTTTTCCCGCAAGCTTAATCATCACCCCGAACTTGAATTAAGATTTGGACAAAGCACCATTCCAGTTGTAGTGGAAACGAAATTCCTGGGACTCATATTTGACAAAAAGCTGACATTTCTCTATCATATCGGTCATCTATGCACTAAACGCATGAGAGGGCTGAACCTTCTCCGTGCTCTTTCTTCTACCTGTTGGGGTGCCGACTGGTGCACGTTACTTCTTTTGTATCGTGCACTTGTGCGGTCAAAATTAGATTATTTTTTTAGATTATTTAGATTATTAAGTGTTTTCGTCCACCAGGAAGAGCGTTCTTCGGTGGCTTGATCTCATTCACCACCAGGCTATCCGCATTGCTACTAGTTATTATAGAGGCGCCTCCGTAGCTAGGTGGGAAGGAGGAGCAGTGCATAGCACACGCTTCTTGATTAGACCGGGGTTCGAGCCCGTCACCACCAAATACGGAGGATGCGGAACGGTCAAGGAATGACCACCGCATATCTCGGAGCAATATGGCCTTAGTTGCTAATGCTCCTAAAAACCAAATAACAAACAAACAACAGTTATTATAGAACATCCCCTGTCCAAAGTCTGTATATTGACACAAATGAACTATCCTTGTCGCTTCGACGAAGACTGTTGTTTCTACACCGCCTTTAAGCTGAATTCCCTGCCAGATCACCCCACGTGGACATCCATTTTTGAGCCACGATAGGAAAATCTTTATAACATGCGTCAGACTGCGAACTCTCTATTCGGTATACGTAACCAAGAGCTATTCAGAGAGCTGAACCTCACGGTAGACAAGTTTGCGCTATCACTCCAAGCAGCCCCTTCCACCCTGACATGCTCTAACTCCAGCATGTGACTTTAAAAATTGGATGAAGTCAGATACACCGCCTGCTGTCTGCCTTCAGCTCTACTTGCAACACCGAGCCGAAAATTCTAACTTCCTGCCTGTGTATACAGACGGCTCGAAGTCCTAATCATATTTGGTTTTGCCGCTGTCTTTTCTGACTATAGTATATCTGACCAGGTTCCCCATTAATGCAGCATATACACTGCACCCTATAGAGATAGCCTTGGATCGCATAAGAACCGGACAACACCTCGATTTCTTACATATACCGATTCCTTGAGAGCACTACAGGCTCTGACAGTGATGAGATACACCACTCATTTAACCCTGTCCCGGGTTCAGCAAATGATATGCTCTCTCTCTCTCTCTCTCTCTCTCTCTATATATATATATATATATATATATATATATATATATATATATATATATATAAATAATGCAGTGAAATCAGCAGCTCCGACGAATAATCTCGACCTGTCAGTCCTCTGTACAGACTACAGGCAAATATTCCGTAACAAGGTATATCGCAGTGGCCAGACTCGTGGCATGGGTCAGCAACAAACAAACTATATCAGATTAAGCCTGTAATAAAACCATGGCCGTCTAGTCTGCGCAGGGTTCGTAAAGAGGAAGTCGTTGTTGCTCGACTACGCATAAGACAGTCATTTGACACATTTTTTCTGTTGAGGGCCTATGACCCTCCTGTGTGCGAGCAATGTGACACCGTATTATCAATTAAGCATATTTTAACTGAATGTATCAATTTTCGCAATGAATGTTTTAATGTTTTTAATCATCTCACTGAGCCTTATACACTGGTGTGCAAAACTTAAGGACCAACACTATTTCTAAAGGTTACAACCACAAAATCAAACGAAACGGCCTGTGGTGATTTGCATAAATGTGGCCGTTAAGTAGAAAGCTGGTGTACATGCAAAAATTTGAATCGTGATGAGAGGGCTCACATAAACAGATAAAAGCAGCAGTTATGTGCAAATTACCAAATGGTGAGCACGACTGTTACAGACGTTCAATTGATTTCATACAGTGCTACAGACAACGAAATGGCCAGTAGACAACATCTGGATGATTTTACCCGGGATCGAATAATTAGGAAGTGCGAGGAGTGTGGCTGCAGAATTCGGTATCGCCCATAGCATCGTCTCACGTGCGTGGTCGGTCTTCAGAACGACAGGTACAGCTGTTCGAAAGACCAATGGTGGTCGTCAACGAAAAACAACGTCCAATGATGACCGCTATATACTCCTACAGGCCAAGAAGGACCGACACCAGACAGCGGGATCCATTGCAAACCAGCTGCATAGGACGCAGGATATCGCGGTTTATTGTGGCCAGGTGACGCCACAAAGGTGGACTGTTTGCCCGACGGCCAGTACGCCGTGTCCCTTTAACACCTGCACATCGGAGACACCGTGGCATGGATTTACAGTGGTGCATCGAACACAAGGACTGGACAGCAGCGCAATGAGATAAGGTACTCTTTATTGGTGAGACTAGATTCAGTCTCAGTAGCGATTCTGGACGTCAGCTAATCTGGGGAGAGGTCAGTACACTGTGTCACCCCGCAAACATTACTGAAAGGGATTGATATGGCGGGCGAGGTGTTCTCGTCTGGAGAGGCGTTATCTTGGATGGATGTACACAACTCCAGATACTGGAGGGTGGTACTGTAACCAGTGCACGCTACTGTACTGAGGTAATCCTTCCCCATGTGCGTCTGTTCCGAGGTGCCATTGGCCCCGAGTTCGTGTTTATGGATGATAACGCCACACCCCATCGCACTGCAGCCGTTGATATGCTTTTGAAAAGTGAGGACATTGTTCGTATGGTTGGCCTTCCCCGTGCGGCGATCTAAATCCCCTCGAACACATATGGGACGCTCTGGTGAGACGCCTAGCAGTACGTCCACAACCACCTTAAAATGTTATTGCACGAACTTATCAACAACATTGTTCTTAGTATGGACAGACGATACAAAGCCTTCATCGACATTAAGGGTGGCCATATCTACTTCTGAGGACCACCTCTTCCCTTTGTTCGATCTTTGGCAGTGATGCATCTGTATCATGGCAGCCAGTGGTATGTTGCCATTTTTTGATTAAGTCCCTCTGTACCGTTTTGTTTCCGTTGTTGTGTCCTTCATCATTTCTGTACTTCACGAGGTTCCTTTGGTATGCTTTTCCCATTTCCAGGCCACTCCTGTGAGAAGCTACAAGTGAAAACCTGACTAGTCCTTATGTTTTTCACACCCGTGTACACTCAGTCAGTCAGATTTTTCCGACAATGACCACGTGTCGGCAGTTTTTAAAAGTCAATATTTATACACTTATTTAATATAAATAGCTTGTTTTTACTGCTATACTAATTTTTATATATTGATGTAGATATATAGCTTTTCGACGAGGTAACTTTTTTAAAGGTTTTAGAGGTATTACCAAAATCTAGACCTTTTTAAATTTTAATTGTAACGTGGCGCATTATAACCATAGTTGTTTTTGCACCATAAAAAAAACAAAACAAACAAACCTGGTGATGACTAAGACGAGTCATGGTTTCATCTTCATTAGCACCTTATTAAGCTTGAAGACAGGTTTTAATTATAGACCTCCGACCAGGCTAGCCGGGTGGGTGAAGTACTTGCCTGGCAATCTAAAGGTCGCGGGTTCGAATCCCGCCTCGGGCTTGGATCAGAGTAGTTCAAAAACCTTGTGAGGTGCATTATGGCCACACAAGCCGATGCGCCAACAACTAACAAAAAAAAAAAAAAAAAATTAAAGACCGAAAAGTAGAGAAATATTTTGTATTAAGTATGTATTGAAATGATTACATTTCAATAAATAACTTGTACAGAGTCACACGTGATAAAGAGGCGCACTATAGCTTATGCACCATTAAACTCCCATAACTCACACACACGTGATAGAGGGTTGATTTGATTTTGATTTTTGTGGCGCAAAAACAACTAGGTTATAATGTGATAAAGGGAGTTGCAGGTGGCAGTAAAGTGCCATTGAGTCATGCACTGCCAGAGAAACACTGAAAAAATGAAATTAAATAACTTTAATTTTTAATTGAATTATATTTATTTTTTATTGTTGATTTGTATTTATTTTGCATTTATCTCTTGTTATGAATGATTGAATAATTATTATATAATGTACTCACACGCGTCTATCACATGTGAAGTTACGTACAACTCTAAAATTGGCTCAAATTATGTTTTCATTCTACCACTTGAAAAATGGTAGAATGAAAATTAATTTTCGGGTGGCCCTAGTCTGTTTTTCTCTCGCTGGATCACAGACGTTTCGCATTATCGCATTCAGCTTCATACTTGAATGAAACGTTCCCTTCCAGATCATGGTGTATAGAAATTTTATTAGAAACAAAATGATCACACATTTAATATGCTGGTATATAATATAAAACATAAAACAAATATTAAATTATAGGAGTTTTACCCATGGAAACTATTCCGCCATTGGAACAAAAGTATTAAACTTCATTGCGTGTTTTCGAAGGTAAATATTTTTCTTCTCACCTTCAACTCTTTCAGTCCAACTCACATATTTCAAAAAGTAGCCCCTTTTTATTATCACTGCTGAAAAGTTATATAAAAATAAACAGATGTATGGAAGAAATAAAGCTTCAATTGGCACTGTTCCAACTTCATGTCTCCTCTTTTTCCCGTATCTTCAGGCTTCTACTATCTCCATTTAGTATCTAACATCGGACTTGACACAGTAAACTATAGCAATAACGGTGAAGAGATACGTGATCCCTGACTTCGGCGTCGATCTCGCTGCAGGTGAATTCTAGTCGCTCGTCCACCAGTAGACACCCGAGAGACACAATACTTTGGTATCGATTTCCGATTCACAAGTAACCAAACCTTCCCAGCTTTGCTTCTGACTAGGTATTCAGTGCTTACCCCTTTACCTCTTACTGCGTATTCACAGTGTAGCTGTAGCCTAGGCGAGAATGAATTAAACCCAACGTCGCTATGTGGCTCATAATAGCTCGGTTTGCTTTTCTGGTGTTGCCGTTCGACATTCTTTCGTACTCGAGTAACATGATCGGACTCTCCGTACTGTGTTACAGATTCAATTAATTTCTTCCATTGGAATTGAATTTTCTCGAAAAAAAATATTCTTTCATATTTTGATTCAGAAGTTGCATCTCGTTTCCATCCCGTATACATCGATATTGGCTAGCATTCAGGGGATTGTTTTCTTTAATTATTTGAACGCCAACTGCAGTGAACTCTCTCTACTTTGAGTTTTGAGGAACTAATGTTTACTGGCGCTGAATGCAGCTGGAAAGGAATTTTTATACTTTAAAATTTTATGCTTTTAACTGCTGCAAGCCGCTTGTCTGTTTTGTAGGCATTCGGGTTGTGTTGTGTGCTGAAACATTTGCTGAATACGTGCCTTGTTTATTTGTGAAGTCACGTCAGAAATGCGAAAGCCTCTTTTCACAGCTAGATTATAAGGAGGCGCAGATGCAATCCATGGGTTTGACGACAATAGGAATAAAAAGGAATTCTATCTGTGTTACTCTCCGTATTAAGAATTCAGCAAGCATTAGTAACGTATAAAAATATCACTGTTCAATAATTATTATCATAATCATAAAATATCATAATGAATTATGATATTTTATATGTACTTATTCATACGTATATTGGGGAGAAATTAATATACTTATGAATCGAAAATAGTATTACAGAGATTAATAGTACATGGAGTATCAAGAAATATAAATGGATCATTAATTAATAAAATAAAAAGAGTGAAATGGATATGTATGAATTCATCATGAGAGGAAATGGCCAAAAAAATTTGCTTATAAAAATTAGTAATATGCGACAAATTAATTAAAAAAAAAATCTTTTCGAAGTAATAAATTAGCAATACCGCCGGCAACAAGCCATGTTCAAAGTTACTTAAATCTTTCGTCTTGTCAGTTCTGGAACTTAATTTCATACGTACAGCATCCCGACTTCTCTGTCCTCCTGCGTTATACGCATGGTACAAACACGTGATGCTTTTACTGAATGGGGGTACAATTCATGAAAATGATAGGTGTACCTAATAGTGTATAGTGTTGATTGTCAGGCGGCAACGCCCCCTCCACAACTGCGCGTTGGTATACTCTGTGTCGCAGTACAAACTGTAAAGGCCAGATATAGTGTCAGTTTTAGTGTTAGTCTGCGTAGTTTAGTGTAGTGTAGTGTAGGGTTGGGTTATGTTAGTCTGTTGTTCTTCGGTCATTTAGCCGCAGGACCCCTAGTGGGATTCCACGTTTCCCGTCTTCTGCCTCGGGGGGCAGGCCAGGTGTAATAGGGAATAGAAAGGTCTCTGGAGAAGCGAACTCTGGACGATGCCTGAGCTTGCTAGGGAGAGCCCTATTTCGAGAAGTCTTATTTGAAGGACTATTTTAGCAATGTTTCAACGTTCATCACTAAACATTGTGACTTAGTTGATCACTAAACTTGATATACCTTCATCAATATTATTTATCAATGATATTGATGAAGGTATATCAGGCTTAGTGTCGAAGTTTGCAGATGATATAAAGGTTGGCAGGATTGTTAATAACAATAATGGCAGTGTTCTACTGCAACAGGACCTAGAAAATTTGGGAAGATTGGTTGAGAAGTGGCAACTGAAGTTTAACATTGACAAATGCAAATACTGCATATGGGTAGAAGTAACCCCAGAGTAACATAGCAACTGTGTGGTACTACACTTAGGGTGGTAGAAAATGAAAAAGACCTGGGAGTAATTATGCAGTCAGATATGAAGTTTTCTGAGCAATGCAGACAGGCTGCAAGAGCAGGTCATGGGGTTTTGTCAATGATATACAGGAATTTTCCTTGCAGGGAAAAGGAGGTGATTATCCCTTTGTATAAGGCAATGGTCAGGCCATACCTTGAGTACTGCGTTCAGGTCTGGAGGCCTCATTTTACGAAATTCTTCCACTTGCTCAGATTACGAACCTAAGGGGGCATAAATTCAAATTGAGGAAAGACAGTTGTAGAATAGATGTGCGAAAATTTGCCTTTAGCCAGCGGGTGGCTAATTGTTGGAACAAACTTCCACCTGTCGTAGTGGAAGTCGATAGCTTAAATAAATTCAAGAGGAACTGAAGAAACATTTAGAGGGAATGGTGGTGTTTGAATTTTTTTTTTTTTTTTTTTTTGGCTGATGCTACATAAGCTCATATGCTTGCTTTCTTGCGTCACATGCCTTTATTACTATTATTATAATTCTTAAAAACTTATTTCTTCACTTGACTGTAGTAAAGTGTGTTTAGGGTCAAACGGCACCAGCGGTTTCTTTCCCCCATCTCCCCGTAGTATACATTGTGGGTGTGAAACAGAACACTGTCAATGCCAGAGGTTTAAAAGTGTATGGATTTTGTACATGTGTAGTGTCCTGTACCGTTGTTCATCTGGTCATTTAGCCGTTGGACCCTTATTGGGGCCCACCGTTGCCCACACTTGGCCCCGTGGAGGCAGACCAGGTACACCAGTATTTTAAATGGTACTCTGTCAGGCCCTGCCACCTAATTTCCTGAGATTTCAGTGGCAAGGGCCTGTAAAAAAAAAGGGAGGATTACGCTAGAATTTTGCGAGGCCGAAAGGGTCGTGAGCGATTTGAATTTGGATATTTATGATTTCCACGCTTCTGTGAAGGTAGAGTGGGGCGAGAGATGAAGGCTGGGAGGAAAAGTCAGATATATGAGGAAAATAGAGAAGGCATCCCCAGGAGTGGCCTGTGGGGAAGCCCATGCCCCACAGGCAGGAGAAAAATGGGTGGCGGTAATGATAGGAGACGTATATGCCGTCTCCTCCCCCCCACCACCAGGGAAAAGGAGTGAAAGTGAGCCAGGCAAGGACACCCGGCTCAATCGCCAAGAGGTGTATAGCGATCTGCAAAAGGATTTTAGGATAGCATTTCTTTGGTTGATGTCTCGTCCATGATTGATGTTCCATCCAGGTTTGATGTGAAGTCTTTCATGGGATGGTGTCCCGTCCAGGATTTGTGGGATGACGTCTCCTCCAGGATTTATGTACGTGCATTGGGTTGACTCCTCTCCATGGTGTAAGCCCGTGAGGTTGTTTCTGTTGAGGTGTGAGATCAGAGACGATTTGTAGGCAGGGAGAGGCTTGCTGTTCGCTGGTGGTTTGCCAGAGTGCAGTGGTGCAGGATGCATAATTGATTGGTTTTCGTTGCCGTTGTGGCTGTGAGTGTGTCCGTCTTCTAGTGAAGAGGTCCTGGGCGAACTGGGTATCTCCTGGCTTTGTAGATATCCTCTTCGATTAGGACGAGATGTTCCTAGTCTTGCAGTAACAGGTGGATGTGCGTAATGAGTCGGCAGCGAAGATCTTCATACAAGCAGCAGTGGTACATTAAGTGTCTCCAGGTTCAACGCTGGCCACAGTAGCACAGAGGGGTGTCGGCGAGTCCGAAGCCTTGTAGTTTATCCTTTACCGCCCCCATGTCCAGTAAGCAGATAGGAGGTAAGAAGACCCGGGGAGAGCCAAGGAGGATAGTTGGGGTAAACCACTCGTATGTTGGGTATAAATTTGCTGGTAATTTCTCCTTTAATTGATGTCTGCCAGGCCTGCTGGAGCTATGTGGAGAGGCATTTCTTTTCAATTTCAGAGTCATTTGCGGGACCTGTCGTGAAATCGAGGCAGGTGACACTTCTGCCCTTTGAATATTGGTGGAGCATTCCACGGCGGATGATCTCCAGATCAAGGGGAAGAGCCGCTGTCAGGGCCTGGAGTGCGTGGGTGCTTATGGTGCTGCAAGCTCTCGAAATGGTAAGAAGTATGTATCGCTGTGTAGTTTCCAATTTCTTTCTGTTTACCACAGTGGTGGCCTTGCGAAACCATACACCAGCAGCATACGAAATAGCCGGTAAGAAAACTGCTTTGTAGAAAAGCCCGAAGATCCTCCTACGCAAGCCCCAGGCTTTGCAGGAGACTCTCGCAAACAGTGCAGAGTAATTCCGGATTTTCCTCTGGATATACGTCAGGTGCGGTGTATATGACAGGTTTTTATCCAGCATAACGCCGAGATGTTTTAATTCCGTGGTCAGCTTTATGGTAGTTCATTGAATCCGGATTTGAGGAGGTCTCCTTATATCCAGGGTCCCTTGTTGCAGTATTGAGTTTGTTTTGGTCGATGATATATGGAGATTGTTGTTAACAGTCCAGTCCTGTAGGATGTCTATTGCACGGTTAACTGAGATTTCCAATTTGGCCCTGGTGTCTTCAGCCAGCATCAGGATCAGATCATCCGTGTAGGCCTGAGATATGACATTACCAAGATCTAGGTTAAGAAAGCCATCGAGAACTATGTTCCAAAAAAGGGAACCCGAATCGAGCCCTGTGGACAGCCTCGGAAAACTTGTCTTGTGACGGAACAATATGGAGCTTGGACAGTGAAAAACTATTTGAGAGATATGATCTTATGCATTTGTACAGGTTTGCAGGTATATTGGCCCTTCGGAGTCGGTCTATGATGATTGGCCACCATAGGGTGTCAAATGCCCCGGCAAAGTCTATTGCTATAACCAAGAAGTATTTATGGTTTGTTGTCGATACAGCATTTGTAATGTTTTCTAGAGCATCCAGGGTGGAGCAGCCCTTCCTGAAGCCAAATTGATTTTGGGACTGAAGACCTGCAGCAGAATAGCGGGCTTCAATTCTGTTTCTTAGAAGGTGTTCGAAGAGTTTGCTCAAAACTGAGGAGCGCAATTGGTCGGTATGACTCCGGAAGGTCCTGTTGTTTAGTAGGGTTTTTGATAATGAGGCGTAGTTTGGCCTTTCTCCATGCTTGCGGAAAATAGCCTTCCCTGAAGCAGTGATTGAATAGGTTGAGTATAACCTCTGGTATGGTTTCGACCGCCTTTTTAACTATCTCGGGCTCTAAGAGGTCTGTGCCTGGCGATTTTTTATTTCTTAGTTTCATGGCGGCGATGTCCAGTTCGATTTTGGTGAGAGCATCTTCTGCGAGGGTGGCGCTGTAGGCATCATTATCATGGCATAGTGTTATTTGCTCCGAGGTGGAGGGGGCAAGATGCTCCGGGAATGTGGTGTTCAAGACATTATTTATAGAATCTTGCCACGTTTTGGTGTGGGTTCCCTGTGGTGTTTTAGTTGCAGGGATAGCTTCTCCCTTGGGGACTTTATTTGTTGTCACTCTATAGACCTTCCCCCAGGGGAATCATTTCCGGTTGTGGAGACAAAGTGCTCCCAGGAGCGTTGCTTTCGCTGTCGGATCAGGGCTGTATATTGATTTCTTGTCTCGCGATAGTGCTGTCTTAGTTCGTCCACTTCCGCGGCTGGCCAGGATCTTCGTGCTTGCTGGAACAGTTTTCTCCTTCTGTTTAGTTCATGTCTAAGTTGCTGTAGCTCCGGGCACCACCAGGGGACAGCCTCAGGGGTCGGTTTTTTTCTCTTGATGGAGTTGTCGGCGGCCGCAGTAATTAGGTTTACAACTGCTGTCTGGTGTTGGTTAGGGTCTAGTCCTTCCATTTGAAGGGTTTGATCTGTACTATTCAGAATCGTCTGGAACAGTGATCAATCTGCCTTCTCTATTGCAAATCTATGTCTTGCCATTTGCTGCCTAGTTATGGAGCGGTGAAATTAGAACGTGATGACCCTTTGGTCCGACGTGGTCCAGTTTACCCTAACGGTCCATGAAATGAGATGCTCAGCCAGAGATCTGGTGGCTACGGTGATGTCATTAGTGGATTCCCACATCGTACTGGAGAAAGTAGTAGGGTTGTTCGGCTGGTTTAAGATTATAAATGGGCTGTTTGCCAAATAATCTGCTAGGCGTTGCCCGTTTGAAGTGCCACGTCTATCCGAGGTTTCGCTAAACCACGCTGGGTACCGACAGTTCACATCCACTCCCACGACGATCCTGGCATTGGGGAGGTCGGTAAGAAGGTTGTGCAAGTATCTGGTGACTGGCAAGATGTCTTCCCCTGTGCGGCTGTACATCGAGACCACATAGAATTCGCCCAGAGCCGTGATAATATGGGCACAAGCGGTCCATGACGTGCAGTAGTTAGGAATTTTAGTTACGGTAATGACCGGGTTTCTTATTAATATGCAGGCCCAGGGAACTCCTCTGTCCTATATTATTTTGTATGCCAGGGGGTACCCTCTCACCTCTTTACGATGTGCATAGGGCTCCTGGATGAGGAGGATGTCGAGATTTTCTTCGTTTGCTTTTTTCATCAGCTGTGCTACTACTACTTTTGATCGTTGGGCGTTAAGCCGTGCGAAGTTTACTTTGTTGTGATTAACTAGTTTAAGGCGTGTGGGCATAGTTAATTCTCAGTTGGTGTGCACTCTTTGTTTTGCAGTATACGGGACATTTTGAATCTCTGAGTGAATGGTCAGCTGGCAGCTTTTGCAGTTTGCACAGTTATGTGGGTCCTCCTTTTTTGGGCAGTCACTAAAGTTATGCCCCCGCTCCACACAGTGGCCACAGGTGGGTTGTGTCTGGGCGCATGTGGGAGTAGTGTGCCCAAAACCGCAACACTTGAAACACTTGGGTATAGTGACGTGCTCCTTGTAGCCGTGACTGCCGTAATTATGAAAACTATTGCTTTGGCTGATTGTACTCTATGCTGCCGGAGAGAGCTCTACCACCCAGTTTACGGCATTTCTTGCCCTGGCCTTGGTTTGGTATTTGGGTGTGATCATGCTAGCTGGTTCCTCTTCTGGGTGGTCGTGTTGAAGGTTTCTCCAGTATAGAAACCTTCCTCTTGAAGCGCGGTAGAGGTGAGATCCTTGTCAGTATCAAAGATTACTGTGCCTGGTCTTTTCCTTTTGGGAGGCAAGGCTTCGAGGCCTAGTGTCTGAATCCTCTGGTTTTGGTGTATTTTATTAGCGTCCTCCTTAGTCTGCATTTCGATATGACGCCGACGTTTCGGGTTTTTCCTCACTAACTTTATTTTTGTATCCTTGAAGTCTTCGTTCAGGTTTGTCACTACCAGGTTTTAACTTGTTCGCTAGTACTGTGCTGCTGATGTCTGTCTGAGAATGACCAGGTGCGGCCTCGGCAGAAGGGTCTTGCGTTTTATCTCCGTGTCAGTGGTTGTAGCTTTCTCTTCATTAGGTGGGGTCCTCAGCGCTTGAGCGTATGTGGGAGCACGCTGTGGCATTTTGTTTGCCCCACAATTGATGTAAGTTTGTAGCTTAGCTATCGCTCTTTCACTTTGTAGATGGGTTTCAGTTTTTTTTTTTTTTTTTCAGTTAGTTGTTGGCGCATCGGCTTCTGTCGCCATATTGCACCTTCCAAGGTTTTTGCATTTTCTACAATGATCCAAGCCCGAGGCAGGATTCGAACCCGCGACCTTTGGGTTGCCAGGCAGGCACTTTACCTACCCGACTAGCTCGGTCGGCGGATTTCAGTTAATATTGCTTCCATCTTGTTGAAGATCGTCACAATTTTTGCCCTAAGTCCGGTGCTAACCCTGTTTGGGTGTTCCTTGAATAGGCTATCCAGTGCAGTTTTAAGGAACAGTGCTTTTTCTTTTAGTGTACCGTCTGGCAGGGTGGGGTACAGTGCCTGGTCCTGCTGTCTTTTAATAAATGTAATTTATGAACAGTAGAAACAAAATCTAAATATTTTGTATCAAGATTGGCTCCCGACATAACTGAAGATAATTTAATTACATTTTTCAGGGATATATTTCACGTCAGAAAAGTAGATCAAGATTTACATCATGTTCTGCTTTTTTTTAAGCTTCAGGTTATGTTATTTGTTGTTATTTTGGTTTTTAGGAGCATTAGCAACTAAGGCCATATTGCCCCGGGGATATGCGGTGGTCATTCCCTGACCTTTCCACATCCTCCGTATTTGGTGGTGACGGGCTAGAACCCCGGTCTAATCAAGAAGCATGTGCTACGCATTGCTGCTCCTTCCCACCTGGCTACGGAGGCGCCTTAAGCTTCAGGATTCACTCCCCCTAACTGATTCGAAAAATTGGCCACTTCAAACATTAATACATCCATTTATTGACAGATCATCTAAATTTAATACAGTAGCGTGTAAAAACATATAGCAATCAGCCGGTTTATCTACTATTAGCAATACGTTATGTTGTAGGAAATTAATTCCGTGTCAATCCGAACCATTTCAGAAGTCCATTTAATACAGTGGCAGAATTTAATCTTTCACAATACTGTAACCGGCTTACTCGCGGAAAAATTTCTGGGATCTTGCGTTTTCAAACGAAACGATAGTTCCCACTGTTATACCACATATTCCCTCCAATTAAAATACCATTACATTACTGTCTTACATTGTATCTCTCCTTCCGTTAACTCTGAGTATCGGCAAATCTTCAGAAAGACCTCTTGGGGTCAACTAATTGCGCGATTTCTGATCCTCTCCTAATTGACACAGATCATTCTGTTCATGTAAACACAGCAATCGATTATTTTTTCGTTAAACTTAGCCTCATAGAAACTCATGTTCCAATCTATAGACAAAGGGTTGCGAAATATCCATGTTGGTTTTACCAAAAGTTAATATCAGTTATTAGAAGCAATAGCCGATATTATCTCGAGAAACTCCCAGGACTATGGAGAATTTAAACGCTTTCGCTCTGACTGCAAAAAATCTTTAGAAAACTATAAAGCAAATATATCGATTCAGTTAAACCTTCACTATCCCAACGCAGTGATTTAAGCCTTTTTTGGCGTTTTGTCTAACTCTAAGCGTTGAATTCACACTTGCAAAATAAATTTTGTCACAGTGTCAAGTAAGACAATATCAGATGCTTTTGATATACCAACAGAGTGAGATGACCGCTAGGTGGCGCTTAGTAACATACCTTGGGTACCTTGTGCTCCTAATCTTAAGTAATTTAGATGAATTATATTAATTGCCTGAACTTTCAAGTGATCAAGTAACAATCAGTGACTGCCTATCTACTTGTACATGAAGTTTCAGCAGCGTTGCTCCAGCAAAAGATAAGTATTTTACTAATTTCTCTTTTTGGCTTTGCGACAATGCATTTCTCCAAGATGGACGCTATATTGTACGGTAGTTATTTCTTATACAGCATAATGGCAGTTAGTGTACTCTAGCTAAGTGCTTCGCTGACCAGTAACGTTTCCCTCCCTCTTGCTCCGTTTCGTGTCACCTCCCTGCCTGCGGCAATCTGTCTACAGCAGGAGGTCCCGTAAGCATTTGGAGAAAGCTTTTGTTTGCAGCAGTGAATAACAGGGTTAAATTTTGTGTGAGCGCCGAATATGTAGTTTTCATTTATTTGCTTAATTATGGAAGAAGAGTCTCGTACTAAAAATGCAGATATCTGAAAATTATGCAAAAAGAAAATCAGTAAATTAAACAAAAGTGTAAATATTAAATGCTCGAAATGCAAATTCCAAATCTGCTAGAGCTGCTCAGGCCTTTCCCAATTAAGCCTGAAAAAGCTATCAAGCGCAGCCCGCGCGAAATTTTTGGCATACTGCTGCCGGGAAAAGCAAGCGAATGAACAAGGGAGCCCTTTCCACTCAGTCTTGGCCTCTTCCCCTAAAGTGCTGTTCGACTCCCACTTAACGCCACCTTGCCCACTGCAGCGGAATAGAAGGCGGCACGTCAGTGACAGCGAGGTGTATTCCACCCAGTTTTATGAACAGGTATATCTCGGCCAGCCTGGTAAAGAAAGCCATCTTGACATGCAGGCAATCCGGAACCTCGTTCTTCCGAACTTTATGAAAATGCCTTCACAAGACTCAAACCACTCAGAAGTAAGCATGAAAAACGCCTCTGGAATTCAGACAGGCGATGTGGAAAGCCAAAAGCACGCTCCAGTCATAAAAAAGCACAACAAGAAGGTAGAAATCCCAAAACCTGAGAGAGAAACTAGATCTCAATCTGAATCCAAGGAACAAACTGAACAAAGGAGCCAGCAGTGCGACTGTGTGGAGGAGGAACATGCTCTGGAGCCCGCACTGCGAGTGGGCCCCGTCCTGCAACAGGTGCTCAACCTTAGGCCGGCATTAGAGAGTTTGTTCAAAGAGCAAGCGAACAGGGTTACAACAAATCTCCGCGCCGAAATCGTCTCCTTATGGAGCAAATTGGAGACTATCCTCCTCTCTACACAATCGGAATATGACAAAGCAACTGCCAAGTTGGAGGCCTACTTGGAGGGAAGGGCAAATCAAATACGCACAAGCGCTGAGGACCACACGTTACCAGACGCCGAGTGCACACTCTAGTGCACAACCTGCCAAACGGAAAACACTCCTAAAGCAACCAAATCTGGTCGTTCTACGCCCTGCGACACTGGACGAAACGCAATCCAGCGAAGAGCTCAAGATACAAGTAATCACCAATCTAAGAAATGACCTCAAGACAACGAGGATAAAAGCAGTTAGGAAGACCAGAAACACCGGCATACTAATAGAGACTGAAACAAAAGAAGCAGAAAAGATCATCAATAACCCAAAAATCCCAGAACTAGGCCTTACCGCGACCTTGCCCAAGCGAAAAGGACCGTCCATAACAATATATGACTTAGAAAATGACCTGACACCAAACCAGTTGGCAGACTAGATCTACCAGAGAAATTTCTCCAACTACCTACCTAACTCTGACGCCCAAAACCTGCTCACCCCAAAGTACTCCTACAAATCTAAAGACGCTAGATCCACCAACTGGATTGTGGAACTTACCCCTGTCGCCTGGCAGGCCCTGAAAGGACAGACACGGATCTTTGTAAACTGGAGCAGCCACCGCTTCCGCGAGCATGTGGGTGTGCTCAAATGCTTCCGTTGTTGCAAATATGGCCACACTACACATAATTGCAAACAAACGGCACCAACCTGTGGTCACTGTTCTGAAAAAGGCCATTATTATAACAACTGCCCAAATAAAAGCACACAACCAGTTTGTACAAATTGTAAAAGCCTAAAAATTAACTCTGCGCACTCCATAAGAGACAGCAAATGCCCAGTGTACCTTAAGGCTAAGAGTTTATACCAGGAAAGACTCAATTATGGGGACACACCTTAAGGAGTACAACACCACTGAGGTTAAGTTCATACAAATAAATGCACAATGGGCCAGGGCAGTGGCCGATCAGTTACGACTCAAAGCTGAAGAGGAGAACATTGATGTCAATTTTGCAAGAACCATATGCCCACATGAAAATGGTCCGGAGGTATCTCCTAAAATACAAGATCATCCAGGCAGAGGATGAGACTCCCTGGGCAGCCATTGTCATCCGGAATCCAGACATCACAGCTACCAGAATTACCCACCTCTGCACTGCTTGGGCCGCATGTGCTCACATTGTTACCGCCATGGGAGCCCTTTATGTTGTGGCCCTGTACTGCCGCCCAGGTGAGGACATCACCTTCGCTATAAATTACCTTTACACGGTAATCAACACCTTTCCAAACTCGAGAATAATCATTGGCGCAGATGCCAACTGCAGATCCCCGGTGTGGCACAGTCACACACCTGATCGACCGGGCACAAGGAACGGTCAAAAACTAGAGGAGTTCCTGGCAAACGCACCAGTAACTGTATTAAACCTCCCACACAACCTACCGACCTTCTGCAATACGTTGTGGGAGTCAACTATAGATTTCACCATGGCCTCCAGAAACATAGCCAGCAATATTACTGGGTGGTCGGTCCAAGATGCCTGGGCCACCTCTCACCACCGTGCCATAACCTTCCAGCTTAACCGCTCACTAACTAGGAACCCAGTACCAAGACAAATACAGCACAGGTACGCTGTTCAGAAAGCAAATTGGGACACCTTCCAGACTGAAATCTCAGTTGCCTTACAGGAACATAATGCCAAACTCCAGACCACTAGCAACCCGGAACTCCTTCAGCGAAAGACAACAGCCCTCATCACTCAGGCCTGTGAAGCTGCAATACCTAGGAAACACCCAGCCCCGGGTGCAGTGCCATGGTGGAACCGGGACTTGCAGCACCTTAGAAAGGAGACTCATATCCGACGCAAGGCTTTTCAAAGGGCCCGAAGATCTTGGCCAGCTGCAGAAGTGGAGGCCGTACGGCAGCATTACAGAGAAGCGAGAAATGCCTACACCGCGCAGATACGTCACTGCAAACAGGAGACTTAGCAGCGATTGGTCACAACTACTGGCAATAACGATCCCTGGGGGGTGGTCTACTAGATCACCACAAACAAGTTCCCTCGGGGGGGGGAGGTTGTCGCTACTACTAGAACTCCACAAGGTGCCATGACTACAAACTGGGAAAGCACCATAAACAATATTCTTGACGTGGTCTTTCAACCACCGGCTGAATCACAGACTGATGATCAGAAGAAAATGTGCCAAGATAATGCGACCTACAATAACCAAGCAATGGAAATGCCTTTCACTAGGGAGGAGCTAACTGCAGCAGCATCAACTATCAGAGGAAATAAATGCCCAGGGCCAGACCTGCTAGAACCAGAAATTGTTAAAAAGACAGTAGAACATGCCCCTGACCTGATGCTAAATCTTTACAACAAATGCCTCCAGACAGGAGCCTTTCCAACATCTTGGAAGGTTGCCAATGTTAAACTTATCCTAAAAAATCCTTCCAAGTCGCCTATCCTCCCAGACTCTTACAGGCCTATAGCCTTTCTCTCCATGGTCAGCAACCTCTTCGAGCGCCTATTACATGCTCGTCTCCAACATCACTACAATACTGCAGGACTAGCAACGCCCAACCAGTTCAGCTTTCGACAGGGTCATTCTGCCATAGATGCCCACCAGCACCTACTGGGGAAAGTGGAGAACTGCAACAGAAAATACTTCTTGGTGATCTCTGTGGACTTCGCTGGGGCATTCGACACACTTTGGTGGCCGAGCGTCCTGGCCAGACTCAGAGCTGCAAATCTTCCCAGTAACCTCTATCAGAAATTACAGAACTACCTATCCAACAGATTCATAGTAGTGAATGCGCCCTACCAGACCCTCTCTAGAAGCATCCACCGGGGCTGCCCGCAGGGTTCAGTCCTGGGACCATTCCTATGGAACATCGTCTTGGACAGCTTCCTCGTCTCGGACCTCGGAGAAGTGGATGCTCAAGCATTTGTCGATGACCTCATTCTCTCCATCTCGGCGAACTCAAGGGCAAAACTGGAAGAATCTGCAAACCTGGCCTTGGAGCTACTGCAGAACTGGGCACAACAGAATCACCTGAGAATATCACCAGAAAAAATCAACTCAGCCTTGCTGAAAGGGAACTTGGACCTACGACGGCCTCCTCAAATTAAGATAAACCAGAGGACAATAAAATTCTCCAAACAACTCAAGTATCTAGGGGTCATCCTTGACCACAACCTATCTTTCAAAGACCACCTACAAAACATCTGAACCAAGATTAGGAAATATGCTGCCCTCGTTGCTAGGGTGGCTCGAAGGGACCTGGGCCTTGCCCAGCGTATGCTACATATCTTCTACAAAGCCATATTCATGCCTATCATCACATATGCCTCTGGCATATGGTATCACAAGGCTACTACCGCAGTCAACCGACGTATCATCAACTCAACCCAAAGGTCGATTCTACTATTTACTTCTCGTGCCTGCAGCACGGCGAGCACCCACACTTTACAGGTCTTGACCGCAGTCCTCCCCCTTGATCTGGAGATTGTGGGCAAAGGTTTACTTTACCGTCTTGCAAAGGGCACCTCAAGGACCTGTCTCGGACATACAACTGACCCAGCAAATAACCGCACCGCTGAAAAGAAGAGGCTCTACGCCCACCTGCTGCAGGTGTGGCAAGAGAGATGGACAAACTCCCATACAGGGGAGATAACCAGAAAGTTTATACCTGACGTCGGCAGGGTCTACCCTAAGTTCCCAACGTGGTTCTCACCTGGACTCCATGCAGCATACCTTCTCACCAGACATGGCGCCATCAATGCCAAACTATGCCTTTTGGGAATTGAAGAGGACCCTACCTGTGTTTGTGGTGGTCTAGAGAGCTGGCAACATCTAATGTATGATTGCCAGCTTTATGACGACCTCCGCAACATCTTAATAACAAAGATCCTATATTGTCCTAGAGGACGGGAACACAACATACTAGAAACAAAACAAGAGTACCTGGCTTTCTCCTGCTATGCCCAAGAGCTCTTCGCAAGAAGACGAGTGCTCGCTGCAATGGAGCAGAACTGAACCCTATACATGACAACCAGGAATAACAACTGAACCTACTTAATAAAGGACAAGAACTGACTTGACTAAACTGGACGGGACCTTGTCCCATGAGTGATATCCCAAATGGGAACACTAATGCCACTGAGAACCAACTGCAGCTTGCTGCTCGGCATCTTCTCAAACCATGCTCCCTTGCATGGTCCTATCCTTTCCTCTCTCCCCCGGCAGGGGGGAGGGGACCGTATCTTCCGTCCCATCACCTCCTTGCCACTCCCCTCTTCGCCTGGTGGGGCATGGGCCTGCCCCGCCGATTATCTGAGGTCGCCTTCTCTATCGTCCCCATATTTCTGTCTTTTCCCCCCACCTCTACCTAATACCACATAACTTAAAATTTAATAATGACTACATTTAATTGCGTTCACACTGAACTCATTTGGCCTTTCTACACAAATTTCTTAACCCCCACTGAGCGAAAATTTCATTTTATTATATATATATATATTTTTTTTTTTTTTTTTTTTTTTTTAAGGTCCTAGCCACTGAAATCTCAGGAAATTAGGTGGCAGGACCTGCCAGAGTAAATATTTCAATACTAGTGTACCTGGTCTGCCTCCACGAGGCATAGTGTGGACAACGTTGGGCCCCAGCAGGGGTCTAGCTGCTAAATGGCCAAAGGAACAACGATACACAACACTACACTCATACAATATCCATACACTTTTAAATCTCTGGCCTTTACAGTGAACTGTTAAACCCACAATGAAAGCAACGCGGAGATGGGGGAAACCCCTGGTGCCGTTAGACACGAACACACTATACACTATTGCAACAGAGTTTCAAAAATATTTTATTTCTCTTGAGCACGATTATAATCCTCAAAATTGACTTCAGTTCGTTTATTTGTTCTGAAACTTTTCACTAGTAACGAAGTCGATCTTTTAAAAGGCAATTCATCACATAAAAAAGAAATACTCGATGGATCTGATGGTATTCCACACGAATTTTGGGAATGCTCTTTGCATTTTCTCGCTCCTTATATTTTATATTTATTTAACTTATTATTGAGCATCAGAACTCCTGCTGCTTTCAAAAATTGTTGCATAATTCCAATACACAAGAAGAACCATGCGATTTGATTCAGAATTACCGTCCCGTAACTTTACTGAACTCCTTAGCAAAGCTGTTCGTCACAGTCGTCTATTCAAATATCATAGGTTTTATAAATAATTTCATCTCAGTTCGTTAACACGGATTTATTCCTATGGGATTAATGCTGTCAAGTTTATTAACATTCTGGTAATATGTCGCCAGATCTATGTATCTCTGACGTCCTTTAGGCGTTATATATACAGCTCTTTCCCGTACTTTTGATTCCGTTACTCACTCTCTACTTGTTAAAAAAACTTCAAGCTTATGGCTTTTGGGATCCACTATTACATGGTTTTTATCTAACTGATCGCAAATATCAAATAATGATTAATAGTGCTATGTCTTCTCCTTTTATGTTAAAAGTTGGTGTGCTTCAAGGATCTTCGATCGGCCCGTTGTTCTCATGTCAGTGACCTGTCATATGTCCTTAATTAAGGTGATGTTCACTATTTAGCTTATGCGGATGATTTAAACATTTTTTTAAGTCATCGAAATAAAAGATTCCTTCGAATTACAAAAAGCTATTAAACAACTTTTATTCTTGGGTTCGCATAAATAACTTTAATAGAAATATAGCAAAATGTTTTGTTATGACGTTCGTCGAACCTCGTACCTTATTACGTGTAATACGAGTATGTTTAATGAATGTAAGTTAACAAGAGGATCAGCTTAAAGATCTCGGAGTGACTTTTAACTATAGCTGCAGCTTTTAACTTCTTGTCTGTGTATACCGAGGGCTCGAAATCAGAAACATATGTGGGATCTGCTGTTGTTTCTTCTGACCATGGTATATTTGAGCAGATTCCCCCACTGAATGCAGCATATACACTGCAGAGCTGCACGCTATAGAGTTGGCCTTGGATCACAAGAACCGGACAACACCATCGATTTATAATACGTATATACCGATTCTTTAAATTAATACAGGCTCTTTAGTGATGAGATACACCGCTTATCCAACTCTGTCCCGGGTTCAGCAGATAATATGCTCACTCTGCGAAAGTGGATTCGTTATCCACTTCTGCTGGATTCCAGCGACATCGGCATTATCACAAATGAATTGGCCGATAATGCAGCGAAATCATCAGCGCCGACAAATAATCTTGGCCTGCCAGTCAGTCCCCTGTACAGACTACAGGCAAATAACCCGTACACAAGATATATTCGCAGTGGCAAGACTCGTGGCATTGGCAGGTAACAAACTCTTTCAGGTCAAGCCTGTAATCAAACCATGGCAGTCTAGTCTGCGCAGGGTTCGTAAAGTGGAAGTTGTTCTCGCTCGGCTTCGCATAGGACATAGTCATCTGACACATTTATTTCTGCTGACGGCCGATGACCCTCCTATGTGCGAGCAATGTGACACCGTATTATCAATTAAGCATATTTTAACCGAATGTAGCAAATTTAGCAATGCACGTTTTAACTCTCTTAATCATCTGACTGAACCTTATACACTCAGTCAGATTTTATCCGTCAATGACTACGTGTCAGCAGTTTTTAATTGTTTAAAGGCCATTAACATGTTACACTCATTTAATATAAATAGCTTGTTTTTATTACTATAGTAATTTTTGTGTTGATCTAGATATATAACTTTTTGACGAGGGAATCTTTTTAAAGGTTACAAAAAATCTTTACCTTTTTAAATTTTAATTGTGACGTGGCGCATTATAACCATAGTTGTTTTTGCGTCATAAAAAACCAAAAACCAACCAATCTGATTGCTGTCGTTAACCACGCTGCCAACCTTTGTATCATCTGAAAACTTTGATATTAAGCCTGATATACCTTCATCAGTATCATTAATAAATATTAAAAACAACAATGGGCTCAGCGCTGAACGCTGTGGGACTTCACTAATTGCATTAGTTCATAAAGAGCGGTGCCCATTGATACCCACTCTCTGTCTGCTCCCTCTCAACCATCCTTTTATCCATAGCAGTAACTTGCCCTTAATGCCACACTGTTCTAATTTGTACAGCAGTAATTTATCTGCAACAGTATCAAAAGGCTTTCCTGAAATCAAATTATCTCTCTATACATAAAAAAAGTTTCCTCCTAGTGATATTTATTCGAGTTCAATGGGAGAAGAGGTCGGGGCATTTATGTCACTACAGATGAGCAGGTAAATAATTACATTGTTGTGTTCCATTGAAAGACAACTGCCTACATCATCATCATCAGCCATTTTCAATCCACTGCAGGATGAAGGTCTCTCCAGCAACTTTCCAGTTCCTTCTGTTTTGAACACTGGCCATCCATTTACTACTCAAAAACTCAAGAATTTCATCTATCCATCTCCGCCTTTGTCTTCCAGGTTTTCTTCTAACTCCTCTTGGGTACCATTCTGTTATTTTCTTAGTCAATCTGTCATCATGTCTTCGAGCTATGTGTCCTGCCCAAGACCATTTTAGTTCTTTGGTTTTGATAAGAATGTCCTTTACTTGAGTTTGCTGCCTAATCCATGTGTTTCTCTTCTTATCTAACAGTCTGATTCCCAATATAATTCGTTCCATTCTTCGCTGTGTAGTTCTCAGCTTCTCTTCCATTCTTTTGGTGAGTGCCCAAGTTTCACTTCCATAAGTCATGGTGGGGAGTATACATTGATTCATTATTTTACGTTTCAGACAAACTGGGACATTGCTCTTCAGTATGTGACTATATTTCCTGAATGCTATCCATCCAAAATTTATTCTTCTCTTGACTTCCAGCCATTTATCATTATTACAGCTAATAACTTGTCCCAGATAAGTATATGACTCCACCTTTTCAACTACTGCTCCTTCAATCATTATTTCCCTTTCCGTGGCATACTTGTTCATCATTACTTTTGTTTTAGCCATATTCATCTTTAGTCCAAAATCCTTACTAACTGTGCTAACTGATTAAGATTTTCCTCTAATTCTTTGGGATCGTGGCTTATAACCACAATGTCATCTGCAAATCGTAAATGGTTTAGGTACTCTCCGTTCACATTGACTCCTTTCTGCGACCAGTCTAATCTTCTGAAAGCTTCCTCAAGGACAGCAGTAAACAGCTTCGGAGATATTGTGTCTTCTTGTCGAACTCCTTTCTCGATTTTAAAATTGCTACTGTCTTTGTCTAGTCTAATAAAGGAGGTAGCACTCTCATATATTTTCTTCAAAATCATAATATATGGGGTATCTATGCCTTGTCTTTCCAGTGCCCGAAACATTGCCTTATGCTGTATGGAGTCAGATGCCAGGCATAATGGTGTTTTATATTCATTTGCTTTCTCCATTAGCTGTGATATTACGTGAAGGTGATCCATAGTTGAGGATCCTGTCCTAAAGCCAGCTTGCTCTTTCGGTTGATTCTTATCAAGTATTCTTTCTAATCTGTTAGTAATGACCCTTGTGAACAACTTGTAGATGTGGGATAACAAGATAATTGGTCTATAATTTCCAATTTCTGATTTATCTCCTTTCTTATGCAGCAAAACTATGATTGGGTTATTTCGCTCCTTATGTGTCACACCTTTTCTAATGCATTTTGTGAAGAGTCTTGCCAGTTTTTGTGTCATGTCTCTTCCTCCCAATTTTAACAACTCTACAGTAACTTCATCTTCCCCTGGGGCTTTCTGATTCTTCATTTTCTTCAATGCATGTTCTACCTCATCAGGAAGAATATCAGGTATGTCGTATGTGTTGCTACTTTGCAATCCATTTTCCCCACTGCTGGTATCATTCCCTCGCTCCTTGTATAATTCTCTATAGTAGTCTTCTGCTATTTGAATTATGCCTTCTCTGCTGTTTATAAGTACACCATCGCTGTTCTTCAGTTTCAGTATCATTTGTCTTTCTGTATTACTGCTCATGGCTGCTGATTTAAATCCTTTGTTTTCCCTTAATGCTTGTTCTACTTTCCTTGTGTTAAATCTTCTTATGTCCTCTCTGAGTCTCTTTCTAATGGCTTTGCATAACTCAGTATACTCAATTTTCTCCCTGTCAGTGTTTTTCTTGCTCTTCATTTGTCGTCTTCGGTTCATCATGACAAGTGTTTCTTGACTAATTTTTTCTTCTTTGCCTACATAACGTATACCAACCTCGTGCCCGTGCTTCACTCTGTAATACATGACCACGCCGGCATCATTTGATGTTCATTGTAATGTCATCTTAAGACGGGACCCGATATAATTTGTATATTTGTAAATATTTAAATGTTAATAATGATATAGTTGCATCCGAAAAAAAAGTGCAGGACTAAATATTTTAGTCCTGCTCTTTCGGATGCAACAATATTCCTCATGCATTATGGAACCCGAAGCAAAAGGCCTTTTCCTAAGTGTCCTGCATAAACGCAGGTAAAAAATTACATAGTAATATTTATTCCACCTTGAGAATACCGCGTGGTGGGGGGGGGATAGCCAATGGGAGAAGAGGGATGCAGGTTACGTGTACAAGTAGGCGGGGAAATGATGTCACTACAAATGCACCGGTAAGTGTAAAGTGTGTTATTGTCATATGGCACCAGGGGTTTCCCCCATCTCCGCGTTGCTTTCATTGTGGGTGTGCCAGTTCGCTGGGAAATGCCGGAGATTTAAAAGTGTGCGGGAGTTGTTCATGTGTAGTGTCGTGTACCATTGTTCATCTGGTCATTTAGCCGCTAGACCCCTGCTGAGGCCCAACGTTGTCCCACTTACGCCCCGTGGAGGCAGACCAGGAACCCAGTTGACTCAGTTTTACTCTGGCAGGTCCTGCCACTTACTTTCCTGAGATTTCGGCGGCTCGCTTGAACCTAAAAAAAAAGCACTGGTAAATAATTACGTAGATCAATATTACCTGGTTAGATATCGATCATAGTGGCATAGTGTTTGAGAAAGGTGCCAAATGTGGTTTCTCACATCTGCGCCATCAGTACTCTTGTGATGAATACAGAACCACTGTAAAATCCATAAAAGTGTTATGTTGCATGTGTAGTTTAGTGTTGGGGTCTGTTGTTTTTGTGCTGGCTTCTTAGCCGCAGGGCCCCGTAGTGGGATTCCACGTTGCCCTCCACCACCACTGGGAGGTGAGCCAGGTTGTCCACAGTACTCTGTGGACAGCCTGGTTCACCTGACTGCTCTCCATCGGGTCGCCTGAGCTTCCTGACGGAGAACAAAGGGGGAAAAAGCATGAGTGAGCGAGATAGCTGAAGGATGGAAGTAAAAAAAAAGGGGGTGGAAGAACATCAGTGTCAGTGCGTTTCAACAGGTGTGTCTTTTTCGTAGAAAAGATTTGACTTACTCCGTCATACCTCTAAATTTTAGAAAAGCGTGCGCGGGGATTGGCGAGCAACGCGAGCAGGGTGCGATGCTCCCTAGTATGATATTAAAATTATTTTTTGTATGAACCCAGTTCCTTTGTTACTTCATCATTGTATCCATTCCCACTGGATACTATGATACTACGCACGCACTGGTATAGCACTACCTCCGGTGGATGCGTGATTTTAGTTCATGACGCACTGACAGTATAGTAGACCAGGTCCGTACTTGGGACGGGCAGCAGGTGACAGTTGTCCTGGTCGTGGCTGATCCCTGGTGGCGAAGTGGCCTGATACTAATAACACAACAACAGAACACACACTATACTAACACTCATACATTAACGCGGGCGCCTCCATAGCCAGATGGGCAGGAGCAGCAGTGCGTAGCACACGCCTCTTGATTAGACCAGGGTTCGAGCCCGTGCCCACCAAATACGGAGAATGCGGAAAGGTCAGGGAATGACCACCGCATATCTCCGGAGCAATATGGCCTTGGTTGCTAATGCTCCTAAACACCAAACAAACAAACATTAACACTTTTCAGGCCTGCTTCGTATTTGCGCAGAGGTTCTGCGCAAATACGGGATATACAGGTGGAGATAGACGAAAGTCTGGGTGCTACCCTAGACATGAATACATGCATACATAGTATCCGTTCAGATTGGTCCGACAAGATCTCCCCTTAATCAACCCATTCTGAGAGTGAAATAAAACGGCACTTCTGTCTAGTTGGTCCTGTATTATTTCTTTAAACAGTGATTCTATTATTTTACTGAGACTGAGTTACAATTACAGACTTGTTAAGCTAACAGGTCTGTAATTACTCATGTTGCTCTTTGAACGTCTCTGTGAACTGGGGCTACATTCGCACATCTCCACTCCACATGGACTCTGAAATCAAAGATGCTCTGCTAATTATTAATAAAGTTGCTTTCCTCCTTTTCTGCCTCCATTAATACGATTGGATAGATCCCATCTACCCCAGGTGCCTTTATATGTTTAACTTCAACAATTTCTTTCCCACTTTCCTCTTAGTTATTACAAAATTATTTATCTCCTTATTAGAGTTTGATAAAATACTGGCATCCACATCCCTAAATAATTTCTCATGTGTGAATGTAGATGTATAATACATACTCAATTTGTCTAAAGGATACGTGGGATGTGTTTCCTTCGGAATTATTAGCTGCATAAAAGAGTTAAGTCAAGTTACATATGAAATTTTTAATTTCGGTTTAATTTTGTTTCTTCAATAACTAATTTATTAACAACCATTTTGCTTGTGATGATAATTCTCAATTTTGATTTATTATTCAGGTAATAACTGCTGATTCTTCATCTGCTGAACACTCATCAAAAACTACTCGCCGTAGGAGTGGACGTAGTATTGGAGGTCGCAGTAAGTTTTGTACTGTCAGTATTTTTAATAATTGATGCTTTAGTAATTTTGAAAATTAATGAAATTCATAAAATAGTGATACGCGTCATACAATTAGGAGCATGAAAATTTGATTATTTTGTTGTTATTTGGTTATGTTACTAAATATTATTGATTTATTATCCAAATAATGAAAACTGCAGCAGATATTGTACAGCCAGAAAGGTTAGAATAAAACTATTACGACGGAATTGAGACTTTTCTAATTTCAAAACTTAATTCCATTATTCCTGACGAATACATCAAGGATGTGTTATTCATTTCTTGATATACTATCAAGTGATGACGAGGGAATATTTTTAATTGACCTACTAATAGTGTATCTAATGTAGTCGTTTATCTTACTCTTCACTGTTTAATATATTTGCTTTGCGTACCTATTTGAACCAATAGTCACTAATCAGCTAGAAAGTTGAGAATATTTTACTCTGCAATCTGACGCTCCTCAGTTCAGTTTGTTTTAGAATTTTCTTCACTCTGTAATTGTCTTAAGATCTACTTTGCTAAACATGCTTACAAAGGGAAAAATTTGGATACCTTTATGATGATATTTTTTTTATAGAAAGTGATTTTACACTTGTATAACGGTTACTTTCAGGAGACCATTCTGTTATTTTACTTGCAGTCGTAATCCTTCACATCTGATATCTGTTGGTGCCGTCGTTACGATTCTTATTTTAGTTAAGTGATCATATTTTGGAATAATGATGCAGTTGACGACGTTTTTACATGTGCTTCATCTTAATTTGTACACATTAATATTATAGAGCAGGATCAAAACTTTTTTTTAACTAGAGTACCACTATTGACAAGATAAACATTGTTTCTTTGTGAGTTAATTTTATGCATGCAATGATAACTTTGCCCTTCCCTTTACCCTTGATGGTAGTTACGTCTTTAAGTAATTCCCACATCAGTACATTGTGATCACTGTCACCCAGTGGTTCCTTTATCTGCAAATTCTTAATGCATGAATAATCACTGCTGATAATCAGATCAAGAATATTACCTCCTCCGGTTGCCTCTCGAACATGTTGCTGTAGAAAACAATCATCCAATAAATCCACAAAAGTCTTGCTATTGTACCAGTGACTAACGCACAAGTTCCATTCAATATCTGGAAAATGTTAAAATCCTCCATTATAACACATTCTGATTTACTGGCAGACTATTTCTCTGCACAATTACTCATTATACTCATCAGCTTCATTAGGCCTATAACACACACCTACTCTCATTTTTACTTACCCAGTGCTTATTTCACACCAATCAAACTCAACACTGTATTGTCCACCAACATCAATTGGACGCACTTCCTTAGATTTTATGTGTTTCTTAACTAACAGCATAATCCCTCTATCCTTACTGTACTTCCGAAATTCCAATTCTGCACTGCTTATATCTGTGTGACACCACGTCTTTGATATCCCAATAATATCAGGCGCCTCCCTAGCCAGGTGGGAAGGAGCAGCAGTTCATAGCACTTGCTTCTTGATTAGACCGGGGTTCGAGTCCGTCACCACCAAATACGGAGGATGTGGAAAGGTCAGGGAATGACCACCGCATATCCCCAGAGCAATATGGCCTTTGTTGCTAATGCTCCTAAAAAAAAAAAAAAACAAATAACCCCAATAATATCTGCCTTTGATATCTTGACTAGCACTTCAAGCTAATCAAATTTATTTGATTAGCTTAAAGTGCTAGTCAAGACAAATAAATACATACATACAAATACATAATCAAATTTATTAAGTATACTCCTGGCATTCGTATACATGCACCTGTTCCTCCTCTTAGTTACCCTAACACAGCCCATGTATTTACTTGTTTCACTGTGACTCCCAGCAATCATGGAAATCTCCATTAACTTGCTTTCCAGGCTCCTGCTCATTCTAATAGAAGCAGTGCAAGAATCACTTTTGCCTCTGCCTGCTGCCAGTGTTAACCTTTTAGCCTGTGTATCCCACCCCCCTAAGATAAAAGTTTTCCAACCTACCTAACACAGCCTGGATAGCATCAGAAAATATACGTGTACCCCATCCCTGTAGAAGCAATCTCTCCTGTCAACAAACACAGACCAGGATGAAAAAAATTCTACTTCTGCAGCCTTCCTCATATACTCCCTCTTCTCGTGTCTGGGCAGAATTGCAGACACTTTCACATTCAACCCTGACTTTTTTCCAACATTGACCTGTACTTTTTGAATAAATCTGCAGATCTCTTAATGTCATTAGTTTCAACGTGTACAACATTATCTTTTGTGCCCTTAAAGATGATATCTGCTCTACAACGTCAAGACTTTTGTCCCTGGCAGACATACCCTGGTCCTGTTCCACCTATCCTTCTAGCATAGTATATTCCTTGTGTCACCAACAATAACTAGTTCATTTGGGACCAGTGAATTCTGCCTTGAAGATTGCCTCTGATGCACAGGAGTGGGTTCTGTTGTTGAGCTGGTCAGCTGAGAGCTTGATGGGCCCCTCATATTGATTTCTTCGAGGGCATTTGCACTACAATTCAAGCTCTCATAGACGCCCATCAGAACGCTTCGGTGGCGCCTAATTTCTTGACACTAGACACCTAGCACACACAAAGGCATCCTACTTGGCTAGATCATGTCCTGATTTAGAAAGGTCGGCAAACATTTCATACGTTTTTTGAGACTGTGATGGGTTGGAAAATCTCCCCCTTCGTTTCTCCCCCGAGTCGCAGCACTCTCGCTATTCTGTGATCTTTGCTTCGCAGCTCTAGTCTGGGTCATGATTTCTGTTTAAGTACAATTTAATTAACAATGAATTTTAATAAGATTAATAATATTTTTGATTAATTGATAACACTATAATAAGCTAACAGATTCCTAATATAATACTTCGTATTACGCTATCTAGTTTTACTTTATACCTTACACTATCAGTTCGAAATATATATATATACGTTAAGCTATTTCTTATCGACTACAATATGGCGGCTAATTCAACAATATTGTCGGCAACACTGGAAGTCGTAACTTCCAAAAATCGCTGGTTAAATTCAAAATAAGAAGCTAACGAACGCTACTAAACCTATTTAATATCTCTGTAAAACACAATGTACTATGTTAATTAAAGAAGAATACGGTAAAAATTAAAAATACTTATCCCTTTACAGCAGCCAAAAATCCACCAACTGTTCTCTTCCGCGACCTGAGCGGAACCCGAGCCCACAATCCCACGATTAGAGCTAAAGAGCTCTCAACACGACAATCATGAAACTGATCATGACATCTCACTGTCGGTCGAAAAGACTAAAAAAGGATGCAAACAAGCTGAAATCTCCAGCTTTCCTGATGATCCATTCTCTGTCTTCACAACTCTCTCCTTTCAATATACAAAGATGCCTTAAAAATGAAATGGTGAAGTGCCTCCAATCCGGGGACTTGCTAACAGAGACCTCTCACCCAAGGCACTCCGAGCTACTGTTCAGACACTTCTTTAAGCGGAATTCCAGTTCAAGTCACCTCACATAACACCCTGAATTCTTCTAAAGGAGTGATTAGCGAATGGAATGTATTAAACGTTTCTCAAGAAGAAATAGTTCAAGAACTAAAGGTTCAAAATGTAACTCAGGTAAACAGAATGATGATACGAAAAGGCGGTACCTTATCCCCAACACGTAAAATATTTTTAACCTTCAATCAGAATATACCAGCCTCGGTCAAAGCAGGTTATTTAATCTGCCGTGTTCGGCCCTTTATCCTGAATCCCCTCAAATGTTAGAAATTTGGTCATTCCCACACAGCATGCCGTGGAGATGCGATATGTCCAAATTGCCGGAGCAAAACTCATACTCAATCAGATTGCAAAGCACAAACTCCGCAGTGTCCTAATTGCAGAGGCAACCATTCAACGTACTCTAAAAATTGTGATCTCTCGAAGTTAGGGAAAAAATACAAGGCTAAAAATAAAGTATCATATCAAGAAGCCAGAAAACAAGTTAAATTAAGCATGCCAAAAAGCACTTATGCTTCGGTTATCCAGACTCACTAAACAGTAACATGTCACTCTCTGCAGACTGGACTCGATTACTACTATCGATCCAGCTTGCATCTAAACCACAGTCAGTAGACAAAAGTAACAATATACCACTCACAATTCTAACTCAAAGCTAACCCACTGTAAAGTAGAAAAAAAAAACCTGCAAAAATTAGATCCTGTTGAGGTGAAGCACCCACACTCAACAAGTATGGATACTGATTTTATAACCAACCAAGATTACATGCAGATGATGATAGAGAAGATAATGATTTAGGAGGCCCAACTTTTAAAAGAAAAATCAATACTTGAACGTTATAAGCAATCCACTCATAAAAAGCAGACAGATTCATCTTCCTGCTACAAAACCAAATAATGGAACACATTATTAAATGGAACTGTAGAGGTTTTCGCAGTAGCATCGACGATATTTATGAATTAATTCAGCAATACAAATATCTTGCAATGTGCTTACAGGAAACGAATTTGACACCTCAAGTCTCACTTTCTATCAAAAATTATACTATCTTCTGACACTAACAGTGCTCATGGAGGAAAGGCAATACTCGTGGATTGAAGCGTTCCCCTTCAGACGCATCCCATTGCAAACATCCTTAGAAGCCACTGCCACACGTGTTGGAAATGATATCATTCTGACACTGGTTTCAATTTATCTTCCGCCTACTCATTCAGTGCAGTGGTTTCGCCGGGATTAAATTTGCGGGATTAAAAACACAGTTTCTGTAGCGGGGGGGGGGGAACCCTTCACCCAAAACAGGTAAGTGGACCAAGCTGTGACAAAATAGTAAAAAAGATCATAATACACTGCTCGACAAAATGTTTTTCATGAATATTTTATTGTAAACAGTGTCGCCGAAGGCGAATATTTGATATAATATGCACACTGGCATTCAAATTCCGAGTCGCCAATAGAAATCGATCTACCACCTTACAGAAAAAAAAAAAAAAAAAAGCCGCACATTAATTCATGCTTATGAAACACGGGTGGTGACCACATCACTTCTTTCCCGTTTTCTGACTTGTTCAGAAAACACAGTGATTATAGCCACTATTCTTTCCACACCAGTTGGAAAAGGTCCGAATTCCGCCAATGACGAGAGGAACTTTTGTGGGCCTTTTTTACTCCGTGGCTGAGTTAATTTGTCTCAGGCGTGGATAGCATGTTTACCCCCCCATCCCACACCGCATCTGGGATTTTTCGTCTGGAAAACTAGGCAAATCAACCAGATATACATGGGCTTATAATTTCGGTGTTGGGTGGGTGGCTCTAATACAATACAAGCAAAGGCAAGAAAACTCGATAGACAGTAAAGTCTTCACAATTTATGAATATGAAACGCTTACTAAAATTATTTCAATCTTTTCTCAGTAGTTCGAGTTGGACTATAATGGAAATCAGATTACTCTGAGCACGTCGCATCCCGTTATTGTCTATTTTAAATTCCCTATTTTCAGAACTCTAAAAATTCTGGAACATTGGCGTTCACCTATGAATCGTACAATAGTAAATAACTCCACATACGGAATTCGCTTTTGGCACAAGTCCAACTTTTGCACAACTATACAGCAAATGTTTTCATGTTGGCAAAGTCCATTAAAATAAAAGAGTTTTCCATTCATTCACTATGGTTACTAACTTGCAGAAACAACCCTATAGGCACGTTCCAGATCTCGGTGATACGAGGTTTCCTCTTTTCAAAATACTGTAAATGCATTGTTCGATATTAAAATCATTAAAAGTGAGGTGTAATCAGCTCAATATTCGATCTCTGATTTTATCAATAGCTTTCTGTAATATGCGGAACTGAACTTTCCATCGAATATTTCAATTCCAGTATATTATTATTTTGTATATTATTTTGTCAACAACAAAAAAATCTAATCTGTTTAATGCATGTATAACATGGAGTTTTCTGCAATATTTTACTTGAACAACATAAAATCTTTCTCAGTTTATCATACGTAATCAAAGCGCTGTGGGTAGCGTGTATTTTCTACTATACAGGTAGTAATCAACTTAAATGAGCTGCACCGTTATATGCACTATATTTCGCCATAAAGTATAAATATAGTACTAGTAACAGCTAAATAAGAATGAATTTACAGACATGAAAAATCAAACTATAAAATATCATTAATACACAAAAAAGGATTATTTTTTTGAAAATTAAATTTTCTGTTTATACTCCGGGACGTTCACAAGGTAGAGAGAATACAAAATATAGCACCGTATTCAGTCACGGGTTTGAACCCGGGTCACTCAAGGCACGTGTACTTATGCACCCGCGCGCTTCCCGAGTCAGTTTCCTCCTTCCGCTTATGCATGGAAAAAAAAAAAAAAAAAAACATACATCATGCAGTCTGTTTTTCCGAAGTGCTCTACTACCAAACAATCTTTCCGTATAAATTTGGCTACTTTGATGCAACATCTAAAACAATCAGATGTGGTCGCAGTACCGTAAAATGAACACTCCTACTGCAACACAACAGGCATCAACAACCATCCTTAAAAGAAGATTTATTCATTTTCCCTATAAGGGGCGTATTCGTATATAGAGCACGCTAAATATTCTGTTCACATTGCATTATTGTGATGCATACACCAGAATGATTACGCATATTGTTGTGCATACACCACTGTCGTATGCAACGAATTCTAAATGGCGAACATTTTGATGCGAAAGCAT
Source organism: Mastigoproctus giganteus (assembly GCF_048544385.1). Taxonomy (NCBI): domain Eukaryota; kingdom Metazoa; phylum Arthropoda; class Arachnida; order Uropygi; family Thelyphonidae; genus Mastigoproctus; species Mastigoproctus giganteus. The sequence goes on from NC_143576.1 coordinate 141,605,239, forward strand.
CTAACAATGGAGTGTAACGGAAGTTTAGAAATGACGTCACACTACCCACGTGAGAAATGTGATGTGAAATAGTAAAATTAAAGCGATAGTATACGGGACCACGGTAGTCTTGTGGCAACGCTGCCGGCTTGCTGAATAGCTGATCGAGGTTCGATTCCAGCTGCTACCCTTATGGGAATTTTCTCAGGAGCATTCAGCATTGAGTTTGGCGGTCTCAAACCGTGGTCGTGAGGTTTTTCACCGGGATTGACTCCGGTTTTCCCCTCACAACAGACAAATCGCCTTTCGCGACGAGGGGTACACGAAAATTTGATAGGGTTAGGGACGCGTGTAGACTAAACTTCGCAGCGTTTTCGCTGCGAACTTTCCTCTTGAGGGAAAGGGGTTAGTGGGGCAGCCGCGCCACCATTATAAATTTGGTAGCGAGCAGTCTATTTAACAGACATTTTCTGCTCCTTAAAAGAATGCATCGCATCCACCTGCAGTTAAAATCCATCGATTAAAATGGGGTTCGCACCTGCTGCAAAATATAAGTTCATTACAAAAAAAAAAAAAAAAGGTAGTTAATATTAGTGCTCAGAGCATTTCATTTCAGGCAAGTTAACAAACGTTAATAGTTCACTATTTATGCGCGAACAGAGAAAATTTAGTTTCTGCACATATCGGTAGGCCACACACAGTATATGGATAGCCCAGTGATATACAGGGGGTTTCCAAATTATGTATACACACTTTAAAAATTTATATTTGGCGATTTTTTTTGACAACAATAAAACTTTTTTTGTTCAAAATGCCTTCCATCAGCATTAATGCATGAGCGGCATCTACCTTCAACAGATCTACATACTGAAATGCCCAAATCAGGTGAAATTTTTCTGCTTCTCGTTCAATTTTCATGGAATGTTTGTGACTGTGAACCCGATTTTTCAAGTGTCTCCAAGCAAAAAAATCTAATGGTGTGAGATCTGGCGATCTTCGAGGATATTCAAAAGCACTCCCTCGACGACCTATGCATTGATCATTAAATTCATTAAAGGACTTATAAGTTTAATTCCTTCATCATTCTAAAAACGCTTCTATGGTTTAAACCTAGCTCTTGTGAACACCGCTTTTTTTGATTTTCTCGGGGTACACAAGATTGCATTTCTTATAGTTTCAACGTTTTCATTACTTCTTGATGTCCTCTTCCTGCTAAATTATTGATATTCTGAATGGTTCCACGCTCATCAAATTTATCCTGCAAACGCGTAATCGTTAAACGTGTGGGCACTTTTGTTCCATATCGTGATTTCCAGCACGCTGAACTTCATTGACATTTTCATATTTCCAATAACATTTTATAATTGTCTTTCTTTCTTCAAAACTTAATTGGGTACTTTCCATCGTTTTAGAGGTATCTATAAAATAAAACAAAAATTAAATTATTGTAAAAACATTGTCTATTTTTAAGCTACAAAATGAGCTTAAGAAAATTAAATAAAAATGTTTAAAGTGTGTATACATAATTTTGTAACACCCCATATATTTCAGAAAAGAAAATAGTAATAATTGCTGTGATTTTAATGAAACAAACGAAGGGTCGACAAATCTATCTTACTGAGAGAAATATAAAATTTCCTCAAAATCCATCCGCTGGGAAAAGTTATTACATGTAGACGGACAGACAACGAAATAATAATTGTAGCATTTCTATTAGTCCGATTTTAACGATATTTGGAATGCTCAACAAATCTTTCTAAAAGGTCCAAATATAAATTTTATGAAAATCTTTACTGAGAGTTGAGTTGTTACATGCTATCGGGCGGCAGGCGTGGTGAAGGCAATAGGTGTATTATGCATATATGCTAACGTTCTTAAAAATGGGGACAATATTTTACAAATTGGGCATTTAATCGATCGCTTTGTTTAGGTACTTATGCTTACTTTTATTTATTGATTTGAAAACATGTATGAAGGCACCTAACAATGGATCGTAATGGAAATGCAAATGTTGTGGTCAAATATTCGTATTGTTGCAATCATACTTCTTTATGATTGTGATGTCATACTATTCTACAAATGGATTTCTCCAACCTCTTCCAAGCCAAGGATATTTTTACATAAAACATATTTCGTGCGTACAGGGAAAATACGCTTTAATGTTTTTTTTTTTTAACGAATTTTTACTCAGCATTATTTTTAATCGAAATGTTGTAGTTAGGTTTTAGGAGCACGAGCGACTAAAGCCATATTGTCTGTAAATTGCGTGTGTTCTAAGGTCGATTTTCTGTTTGCTGGACGAAAACCATGGTATTTTCTCCTGAGACCCACTAACTCAGCCACGTAGTGAAAAAGGCCATAAAAATTCATTCCGTCATCGACGGGTGTTGAACTTAGATCTCTTCCACCTGGTGTGCGGACGATAGTGATTCTACCAACTGCGCTACTCACGAGGGCATGAAATGTCATACAGTCCACATTTCTGACGGTACCTACTAAATTTTTCGGACTGAAGTAAAACCGAGGCGGAAATTACGCAAATGACGTCACTTTCTAAATGACGCTAACTCAGTCACTAACGTTGACTCGGTAGAGTAAGTAGCCGATGTGAGTATAAAACGTTATAGCGTTTATAACTTCGGTTCTAGCTGTTCGATTTTAAAAATTTAAACTGTTTTGATTTTTGTAAAATATGTTTTTAAATAAAATAAAACATCCTTCCTGCGTACAGGGTATACACGCCGCCTTTTTTTTCCAGTTTCGGCAAACTCTCACGCATACACCTAATTGTTAGCACCGAACTGTCACACTTCAAATTGTTTTACACCGAATTAACGCTGATCCGGTTCGGAGGTTGCATCTTATAAAAGGCATGGACCTCTTACACAAAATGCACGTAGAAGAAGAGAAGAGAAGAGAAGGCTACAGTTTTGTAGTTTGCAGAACACGAGCATGAAGATCTACAGTTCAAGGTGACTTGACTGAGGTTTGCGAAGATATTCAAGGCTTGAGCAAGCTGACTGCTTGGAGTATTGTTTTCTTTATGAATTGAATAGACTAGGCTCATAGACTGAAAATTAATAACAGTAACTGTAAACTGGATGTGAGATAATGAGACCGAGTGAACTACCACCTATTGAGACAGAAAGATTATGTAAATTCAAGGAGAAAACCAGAAGATACCTCATGATTTTGTGGGATGGTGGTCTTTTTCTGGATGACGGTTGAAAGGCTATATGCTTCCTTGAATCTTCTTTCAGTACTAATATTGATACTAAAAGCGATCTAGTGTGAAGAAAAATAAACACGCCACATGAGAGCACTTTAAAAATCTTTGCAGAAAGTATGAAGAAAAAGAAACACTCCACATGGAAGCACTTTGAAAAACCTTTGCAGAAAGTGTGAAGAAAAAGAAACACTCCACGTAGAAGCACTTTAAAAATCTTTGCAGTAAGCTTCAATAGCTTATATGCCGTGGGATGACTGCGCCTGTTTCATATTTATAATATATAACTTCAGCATGCTAGATTTTTTTCTTGTTTAACTGTCTTGTATTTCACCGTCACACTGGTGAAATTGTCTTCCTGTCATATCTTCTATGCCAAAGTATAATTTAAGCGTCTATGATAACCTAGATTTATAGAGCTATACTTTGTATCTACCTGCTCACTTCCTGTCGTCCATTCGTGGGCAGAGGCATTACAGCCAATTTCTGTCTGAAAGTAAAAATTTGTCTTCATCGAAGCAGAAATGCTCCACTTACACGGTAACTCTCCAGCCTTCGTCTTTTAAAGCGACTTGCCATAAATAAATAAAACTGAGAGTGCTGCCCTCTATTTCAGTTTATGCATTCTTTATTTATAAAGGAAAGAATGTGTTAAGGTTCTTCTACTAAAAGTATTATTTCCTTCTTCGTTTGTTGTCTTTAACCTTCGCCAGTTAACAGAAAATAATGCCTTCCAGTGCTGTAACCTTCCGAAATAACTGTTCCACTACATACTTCGTGTGTAATATTTCACAAAATATCACCAGTGATATGCTTAGGGGTAAGTTTATTATGAAAACATTTTTTTCTCAGAATTCCTGTCCTCATTCTTATGAAATAAATGAAGCGCATCATATTAAAAACTTGTTATTTCAAGTGTCACTTTTCGCCTGAAACTAACGAACACTTCTGCTCTTCCTAAGTATTTCCAAACTATAAAGAGCTGAATCAATACAAAAGGCTTATTCGTGCATTTAATCAAATCTTTCCGAGAGAAGCCTTATTATTTCATTATAAAATAATTAGTCGAAGATTAGAGCTCAAAGGGACAGATGATAATTCAAATTACAGATAAGGATAGCTCTCACCTAAAAATTTTAAATTTGCTCGGATGAATTGTTTCTCAAAAGATGAATATATGATGGAGATCTTTGCTTGATAAAATGCATATTCTTCGATCGTTTTTGCTTCTTTTGTATATTCTAAAAAGACAAAATAAGAGTCCTGACAAGCTTTATTAGCTTCGTGTTTAAGCGATGGATTTCAGGAATACAATTAATCGGGTTATATTATAGTTATGATCAGTTGCGGAATCAAACTTCGATCTCGATATGATCTAGCGGCGGGTGACAACTCTCAGAATAGATTTTATGGCTGTAGTGATTGCTCTCTGATTTTGCTGACTTCAAAAACAAATTTTTGGTCTGTTGGAAAATAAAGTAATTTGTGCTCTAACAAAATTCACGAAAAGTCGCGAGATGTGATTCCAACATGTTCTAATAAAATTGAATCAGATCATCACTGACATTATAGTTCACATAACACTTTTATCCACTTCAGTTACTACTAAATATAATACAGTGCTTGGCTAGATCCATGAACTAATACCATGTTGAATCATTTTTGGCCTATAGCACTGCAACCACACAACGTAACAAGGGGCCAGAAAAGTCTATAAAAGAGAAACCAGATATATTGGGCCATTCATGTAACAAAACTGTCCTCGATCCCTGGACTAACATGGACAGAGTATTGTGTTGACGAACACACACTTCCAGTTCATTCAGCAAATGCTCAACGGGTTGTGATTCAATAGTTGGATGGGTTAGGGCAAATGATCTGAGGTATTGCTAGTGTTCTCAAGTCACATTTTCACACATTTCCCACGGTAGATGACTATACCGCCATCTTGAAAGCACCCCTATCCATAGGAATAAACCTGCAAAATTGCCATATGTACCTGATGCTGTACAATATTCAGATAGGGCTGGGGTTCAATGTGCTTACCAATGGGGTTAGGAAGCAATTGATTGATTGATTGATTTGATTTTAATGGGGGTTTATTGTCACAAGAGCAACGAAGGCCAAGCCGTGCCTGTCACAGTAATTCTGCAAGGGAAATATTTTTTTCCAGTCACGTGTCAGTTCAGTTCCTTTAAATGAATTTTCTTTAAAAAATTAAATAGGTCGAACAGATTTGCATCATCACTGGGGATATGGTTCATCTCTATTGAATTATTCTGGGTTAAAACTGATTTAAAAATTGCCAATAGAGCAGCTTGATTATGGGGACCACAGTAAGGAGGTTCCTCACCTATCAACAAGTGAAGATGGGTGGGATGGGTATGGCCAATGCATGTCCTTGCGAGGACAACCCCTTCTCGTCTGTTTAATCGTGAACTAGATTTCCAGTCCATATAAGGAACTGAGGCAAGTGAAGACACGGGACTGAGTGGAATTTTAGCTGCTCCATCTGCCTTCTCATTTCCTTCGATGCCAGCATGCACAGTAATCCAGCAGGACCTTACCGCTGCGTTGTATTCTGCGAAATTTTTCAACTGTGCTCTGATTTCTTTGACGGGTTAAAGAGGTAGGTAAGGGATGTGAGACTCCGAAGTTTGGCTGCATACATAAGCAGGTTCCGGGAGGCTGAAGTGTCTTCACCTATATACCGGTTGATGATGAGCTACTTTTCGCAGCGCTCGCTTGTTGTTAAGAGTGGTTCCATTCAAGTGTCAAGAAAAGTTACCAGAGGATGCCCACAGGGGTCTATTCTTGGGCACCTATGCTGGAACTTAGTGTTCGACTCCTTGTTAAGTAAACATTTTGATGCAACAACCATGATCTCATATGCAGACGACCTAACCATCATGGTCCAAGGAAACTCCAGGAAGTCTCTTGAAGATGTTGCCAACCGGGTACTGCAGGAGCTGTCTGTGTGGTCTGACGAGCATATACTCTAGATATCTACAAGTAAAACGTCCCAAATGTTGCTTAAAGGCAGGTTAGACAAAGGCCGTCCCCCTCAAATAAAATATAAAGAACAAGCTATTAAATACAGTTCAACCACAAAATACTTGGGAATTATTCTGGATGGTGGTTTGAGTTTTATACCCCATGTCAAATACAAGTCATTATTATCTAGATTGAGACAAGTAACACGACAAGAGTGGGGCCTTAAAGGTCACTCACTGAGATTGTATTATAACTGTATATTGCTGTCCATTATCACATATGGTGCTGGCGCCTGGGGTTATAGGGCAACCAAGTGTGCCATTATCAAACAGCTATTGCAAGCACAGCGTGCTGCCCTTCTTATGTTATCCAGAGCTTGTAGGACAATTTGTGCTGCAGTTCCTGACAGGAAGGATGCCAATACAATATGAGGTCCAGTATAGATATTTGAGATACCACCTGAAAAAGGCACATTCTACTTCTCTTGATAACATGGAACTTGACCTGAATATTCCAATAACAACCGAAAAGGAAAGATTGCGCACTATTTATGTTAATAAGTGGCAGGCTGACTGGTCTGTATCGGAGACAGGAACGGTGACAAGAGAGTATTTGCCGAATGTAAGGGAATTCAGGAAAAGGGAACTATTGTGGTTTGCTCCTGGACTATATGGAGCATACCTTTTGTCGGGTCACGGCAGCCTCAATAGGAAGCTGTATAAACTTGGACTGTCTCCTTCCCTTCTTTGTCTCTGTGGAGGTGAAGAGGACGCAGATCATATCCTTTTGGAGTGCCACTATTATACCGACTTACGGAATGAACTACAACTCATTACTGGTTCCTATGACAGTGAGAATAAACCTCTTCTGATCCAATCACAAGATGCATTTGAAGCTTTTAAGTTATTTGCAACACGAGCATTTAAGAGCATCCGTATGTTCACTTGAAGCAGAAGATTGCTTGGTACGGGAAACAGGAGTAGATGGAGAGGACCTTGGAGGGATGGCCATTGTTGACTGATTGTGGAGTCCACTTAATCGACTGGGTCTCCTATTATGTGGGGGGCATGTCACAGTTTCCCTTGGAACGGGAATTTTTATTCACTTGGCGTGGCTGCGGCGAATTGTGATTATTATTAACAGAGTAGATATAATCCACTGCTTCCTGCAGCTGTGTATCTGTCGACTCCATCATCGCTCTATCAGTCTGGCGTCGCTTCTCTAATGACTTTAAGAATTTACAGTATTCTGTTCATTAAGGAGCGATTCTAGGGCGCTTTCATTTACACGGGAAGCCTTGTCGGGATTATCGTAAATGTTCTTGACAGAAGCATTGGATACTTTACCCGGCCCAGGGATTTCGGTCTGAGTCACTACATTTAATTTCCTGACTGGACTGAGGCCATGACAGCTGGCAGGATGCCTGCCATGAGATTCCTGCAGAATGCTCGCAATTCTACGGAGGACCTCATAGAGTTTGTCAGCAGTTTGCTCAAATGATGTAGTGTGTTTCCTCGTGCACTGCCTTTATCAGCTGCATAAATTCCTTCTCCTTCTTGTGGACATGTTTTTTATTAATGCGAGTTCTTTTTGCATCGTCATCATGTCTGTTAGTTCTGATGCGCGCGATTTTAGTGGCATTTCAATCACATCGGTATGGCTGTGAGTAGGAAGTTTGTTATTGTTTAGGAGCGAAGAGGGAAGGATCTTGCTGTTTGTTGACGTCTTGCCGCAGGCTTTTTTTGGGCTTACACATCTGACCCATTCGTTTGTTACAATTTGCCGTCTGCTGAGTGACGGGACTGTTCCGCGGTGTCGTAGCATTTTCATGATCGGACATGGTTTTCTTCACTTTAGTAAACTTGCACCTGTCCTTGGGTTGATTAGCATAACTATGCTCAGCCATGTTCACAATGGAATTGTCCAACGAGCTTTCCGCCGTGTTCCTCAAAATGAGAGAGTAGATTTTTGAAAATACTGTACTAAGCGTTAGTCACAATTGAACAGTGACCTCGAAGGTGAAATAGCTCTTGCAGCTTTTGAGAAGTAACCCCACACAGCGTTAAACAGCTTATACAAGACCTCAAGCATTGATTAACCTGGCAGGGAAAGCAAGTGTGCTATGTGCAACCTTGCTTTCCCTGCCAGGGAAAGCAAGGTTGCACATAGCACACTGGATAGTTTATATAGAAAAGTTAATACTAATATCAAAAATTTCTATTTAGCTCGATCTTCTGCAATTAATCCGGATAGAGAACCGAATAGATGACTTGATTCTGAAAAATATACATTAATTGCTGAGCGTATACGGATACGTCTTCTCTCACGAACGACCTGGATATTAGGAAGTTTAATTTCGTATCTAATATTAAACCTAGGAATCTGATGTTGTCATTAACTGGTATAACATGATTACCTAAATGCAATTCAGGATCAGGGTGCATTTTTCGCTTCTAGCAGAAGTGTACAGCAACGGTTTCCTGTGGAGACAGTCGGTAGCTATTTTGTAACATCCATGATTGTACATTATTTATTGACAGTTGGAGTTTGCTTTCAGTGGAGTACATATTTTGTGAGCGACTAGATATAGTGAGGTCATCGGCATTAAGATAAGTTTCTATTTATCTTTATGATAAGAGCGTGGAACTCGGGACTGACCCTTGCGGAACTCCTTTCTGCTGCATAGAGATTCTGGATAGTGCACTTCGATAACCGACCTGAAAGGTTCGCTCTTCGAGAAAGCTCTGAATTAAAGATGGTAAATATCCTCTTAGTCTTAGGGCATGTAGATCACGAAGGAGGGCATGAAGCGACTTGGTTTCAAAGGCTTTCTCTGTATCTGAGCTCACCATGGCCAGATGCTCATTCTTCATGAATGCATTTCGCACGTTTGCCTTTATCATAAGACCTAGGGTAGACCTGTTCTTTTACGAAAACCAAACTGATCGTTGTTTATAGTAGTTTGAGTTTTCAGATACCAAGTGAGGCGACTGTGTACCATTTTTCCAGGGTCTTACCCAAACAGCTAGTAAGTGAGATTGGTCTATAATTACGAGGATCTGAGTGGTCTTTTTCTGGCTTTGGAATAGGTAAAACTATAGAATGTCGTCCGCAAATATTCGGTTGAAAATTTTTAGGAGAGAGTAAAGGGTTCTCTCATTTAGATTCTTTAATATTTTATATATGCCATCTTTTAATATTAATATATGCCGTCTAGACAAGGTGCACTGTTAGCTGATTTCTTTAAAGATTCTTGTAATTCACTCATTGTTAAGGGATCGTTATAAGAGAGGTCTGAATTCGTCTGAAATTTATTTTATTTTTCAGCTACTGATTTTACTTTTATGAAGGATGGATCATATGCGGTTGACGCAGAATCGTGAACAAAAAGATTCCGCGAGGATGTTTGCAATATCCTCATGAAGGGTTATCTCCTGTACTTTATACACGATAAATGAGGAAGGGATTTAAGGAAACTTTCAGTAACACATCTTATTTTCTGCTAGATAAGTCCTGCACTTATGTCTTCAGTAAGAGATGAGGCAAATGAATCCAAGATTCTTTTTTTAGCTTTCCGCCTGATGTAACGGGCATGTGCTTAAAGTTTCATGTAGTTTATGAGATTGGCAGTGGTTGGATTCTTTCGAAACTGATTCCACGCCTTGTTCTTTTCTCTTTTAGCACCGTTACATGCGGAATTCCACCATTAGTTGAAGTGTCTGCGAATTGAAGTTTGAGGTATGGTAGTAGCAGCAGCTGCCAACATCTGTTCTGTAATGTTTAACGGCGTCATCTATGGAGTGATGCTGTATGATATGATCATCTAGTGTAATGCTTGTTTGTTTGTTATTTGATTTTTAGGAGCATTAGCAACTAAGGCCATATTGCTCCGGGAATATGCGGTGGTTATTCCCTGACCTTTCCGCATCCTCCGTATTTGGTGGGCACGAGTTCGAATCCCGGTCTAATCAAGAAGCTTGTGCTACGCACTGCTGCTCCTGCCCACCTGGCTACGAAGGCGCCGTAGTAGTGTAATTCTGGATGCATATTTATTCCAGTCAGCTTTAGAGAATTTACATTTAGTTCAGCCGCTTATTGGTAAGTTTCTCCGTGTGCAGAGCTTACAGATTATAGGAAAATGGTCACTATTTAATGCGTTGCCCGAAACTATCCAATCGAGGTCTGGAAATAATGTGCGTGAGCAATCGACATGTCTATAGCAGAGGTTGAGCCTCCCAGAAGATGGACATAGGTGTGGGAGCCTGTGTTAAGCAGTGAGAGATTATGCTTTACAAGAAAGGCCTCTATTATGCGTCCCCGGTTGTTTGTCTGTAAAGATCCCCATAACTGGTGATGCGCATTAGAATCACTCAACACGCAGAAAGGAGTGGATAGTTGTAGGATGAGATCATCTAATTCAGTTATCGAGCAGTTCTAATTTGGTGAGATATATATTGGTACAAGAGTAAGCGTTGTTCCAAGAGCAAGGCATACTGCAACTACTTCTACAGAGGTTTGTAGAGGAATACGTCTGGAAGGGATTTTACTGTCAATCAATATAGCTACACCACCGTCTGAACTATGGGGACTGATCTTGTCATGTCTGTACAGTGTATAGTTTTTAACTGAAAGCGTTACTTGAGGATAGAGATTCGTTTCTTGTAGACAGATGCCAACTGGATGATGTTGATTTATGAAATCGTGAATATCGTCAGTGTTGGCTACGGAGACCTCTATAGTTCCATTCAATCAACTGATCCATTATTTGGCTTCAGAAGTAAAGAGTGTTTCAGACTTCTTTTTAAAGCCAATCTATTTATAGCGTTCCATTTTTATTTTATCCTTTCTCGGGAAAATGGGTCGTGGAGTGTCCATATCTTCCTCAGCATTTAAATCTAAGATGGTTTCATTGTTGTTAGTGGTGTCATCGATTTACATTTTTGCGGTTTAGGATTTCTCAGACTCTCAACGTCTGAACGTGGTGGAGTAATAGTTGTGGTACGGTGACTGGGGTATTATTTACTTGGGCTTTTACATGTTCTTTGGGGGACTGCCGAGGATTCACCAGAACAGCCCGAACCCAGTCGGAAATGGATGTAGCTGGTGGTACGGATACTTCAATTTGAGATCCTTCAGATTTGTATTTTTGTGTTGCAGCTGCATATGTGTATTTAGGTACAATTAACTATTACATTAGGGTCAGCCGGAAAGTTATTTCATATACTCATATATGTACAGGAAGGCCTCGCATAACGCAAGTTCGATTAACGCGAATTTCAGTTAACGCTATTTGAAAAATTATACCACTTTTCACTTTACACGATGCAAATTTCCAGTTAACACGATCTTTTTTTTTTTTTTTTTTTTATGCGATAGTTGAAAAAGATTTGAATCGCGCGTTAAGCTTACCGCGAGTAGTACGGTCAATAAACAAACGTTTGCCTGCTGCCCGCCTCGGTGTGTTACTTGTTTGTCTCCTGCTAATAAAGTCAATGCGCACTTGCATAAAAATTCAATTTTTAAATGAGCCAGATGAAAATGTTACCGCGAAGGAGATAACGGTAAAAGAATTAGATGAAATCTTTCGTATCGCATAGAACCTCAAACAAAAGGTTTGAGGTTCTCTGCTATCGGAAATTGATTGATGAAAAGAGAAAGTCAACACTGCTTAAATATTTCCGCAACAGTCATTTCTTCATTGTGTATTTTATGTCAGATGTTAACAAACTTTCTCGGTTCACGGCGCTCTTAGTGTCTCAGTAATTTTTTCAAGGCGCACTCAGACCAGAAGAAATACCTAACAGTTCCGCTTAGTAGTTAGGTCCAAACAACTTAATAAGAAATGAAACTGTGAACTACCTCGAGCTAGTAGTTCGCGCGGTGTCCGACAGATGTCGAGTATCGCTGTGTTTCCCTCGAAAATTTAAAATATTCCGCGGCGCGCAGTTTGAGAACCACTGTTTTATGCAATAAACATTTAATTCCATAATTATTTTCATTATCTTTTACATTGTATACAGTTAAAAATGTATTTTTAAAATTCTTTATGGACATTCCAGAAGGCCAAGGACCAAAAATAGGAAAAATTATTCCTATTGGTTATTATATTCGATTAATGCGTTTCCGTTTTGCGCGATGCCCTCGCGGGACGAATTAATCGCGTTAATCGAAGCTCTCCTGTATTGTGTCTGTAAATTGCATGTCTTCTGGTCGAAAAACCTTGCTATCTACGCCTGAGACCGACTAACTCAGCAAAGGAGTGAAAAAGCACCATTAAAGTTAATCGCGTCATCGACGGAATTCGAACCCGGGCGTTTTCCACCCGGTGTGGGGAAGTCGGTGACGATACCACTGTGCTACCGGCGCAGACTATTTACGCACAGTTAGTACTGTGCGTAACTTGTTTCGCACAGAACTTGTTTCCTTGCAAGTTACTTTGTTTTCTATTTTATACTTTTGTATTTTCTTTCCTTTTTCCAGGTTTCTCAGGCTTTTGAGTAAGCTGGATGGCTATCCTTACAATTTGGACATATGTTCTGTGCGTGTTCCTTGGATACACAGTTGGGGCACACTGAAACCTCTTTACACACAGTTTGAGCATGGCCAAATTTTTGACACTTAAAGCACCAGAGAGGATTAGGGATATAAAGTCGGATATGGCAGTTCAGATATCCAGCCTTAACTTGCAGCTGGAAGGGTTGGTGTTGAAAAGGTCAGTATAACACTGCGTATCGGAACTAGTTCACAGTCTTTTTTGATTTTAATTGTCTTTGCCTGTACAACGTTTTGGTCTTGTAGCTCTTGGACTAAGTCCCATTCAGACAGCACTCCTTTAGGTGTATTATGGGTGGCATGTGAAGTTACTGTGACAGGAATATTCGCAAACTTTGAAATTCTTAGTAGGGATTCAGAGTGTCTACAATTCATTGTCTCTATAAGGTGATCTCCAGAGCGGAGTCTTTTCACCATTTTAGGTGATCCAGTAGCATTCTCGAGATATTTCTGAATAAGAATTTGAGAAAGTGCAACTATCGGTTGATTTGTTTGGGAAGTCATTATAATGAACAGCGGTGATTCCTTTTTGGATCCTTCTGTTCTTTGTCTCTTGGGATGGGAAGTGTAGAAGTCAGTTTGGTCTGTCCTTGAACAAGTTGAGTTGTGGGCTTAACAGAAGGATAACGGTCTTCGTGATCCATGTTAGCTCCTTTCAGCCCTTGGCAGATTAACTTTTCTGTAAAGGTTACTTTGTACTGGCCCCACCACGGGAAGGCAGGAGCAGTGCCTGGTGTGACCAAGCGAAATTAGTAGGAGTTAGTATATAAATTAAGAAAATTAAAGAAAGACTACTGTCCTTTCATACTCTCTACCAGTACTTTTGATACAAGAACTACTACTAAAATTACAGGCTGCTAGATTGCACTTCATCTAGCAGCCTGTACCATCGGTGCTGAAAAGCGTAAATTGGGACCCACTAAAATACATGATTTTCCTCTAATTCATCAGCATCCATCCTTTAATTTCCTGCACCAAAGCAACCGTGATTTTCTAGCTGGTGTCAGTGATCTACTAGCACAGTCAATTCTTTGTAGGGTTCTTAGCAATGTGCGGGTCAAGTGAAACTACTGAGTCCTCTGTCAGATTTTTTTTTTTAACACCCATACCAAACAAACCGTCGGGACGCTGACTCCTTGGATCACCCCAGCGATTGTGGACCTGGCGATATGGTAGTTTCGCTACTGGTACAGGCACTGATACCTTATAATGTTCCCACATTTAAATGTAGAGGTTAATTGTTCTGTCGTCTGGCGACGATTAAACCTCATAATCCGCTCTAGACACTGAATACCTTGCTCCGCCTGTTAACATTTATATTAAGGGTGCTTTTCCATTCGTTAAAGACTCGAATAACACTAGTCTCTGAACACTCAACATGTGCAGTCTTCTACTCTGCTGCAGCACCTGGTAGATCTTCACTGGTAACCATGCCTCTCTGGAAGTCCGTGAGATCCTGTCCAATCCCCACTGACGGTTAACTGATTTCGGCAACAGTCTGTTCACACGGCTTTACAGCGCTTTTCTGCACATGTCATATCATTCGTAACGTCTTCGATTTACTTACTATATTTTTGCTTAGATTATTGCATATAGGCCAGATTTCCATGGTCTTAACCAAGTGGCCGAGCAATACAGCCATTTTTTTAATAGTTTTGGTATCAAAAAGAAAGACAAATATTTGTGCACATATGTTATACTAAATTTATACTTAATTGGTATAAATTAAACTGATTTATTTTTAAGACATCTTCGCACATTAAGTAATCAGTGCCGAAAATTATCACCATATTGTGTCGGCTGCATTCTCTTTTGGCTGATAATTGTCATTACTGTAATGGTTGCAGGACAGAGAAAGATACTAGTTCTGCTTCAAACAAGGTAATCACACTTAGCTGGCATATCACTCCGTACTATATTAAACAGGGTGGCTCAAACATACACGGCATAACTTCAGGAATGAGTTCCTCATTTTTTTTTTGATTTGGTAGTTGTTGGCGCATCGGCTTCTGTGGCCATATTGCACCTCCCAAGGTTTTTGCAGTACTTTGATCCAAGCCCGAGGCGAGAATCGAACCCGGGACCTTGGGGTTGCCGGGCAGGTACTTTACCCACTCGGCTAGTTCCTCATATATAGACAATAAAAATATTTTATATCAACACAGTTCGGGAAATGCTTGATTCCCGAGTTATTAACCGGAATGTCTTATCTCCAGGAGGTGATTTCCTTCATCACAAGGTACTGACAGAATCTTATGGTTTTCCATTCCGACCATGTACTCAAATCAGGAACAAGCGGATATGCACTTTATGTACGATTTGGGGGACGGCAATGCTCTGGAGGCTCGTCGTTTGTACCACGAAAGGTTCCCAGAACGAAGACGTCCAGACAGGAAAACGTTTGAAGATATCCATCGCCGCCTTTGTGAACATGGGACCTTCACACCTCGTGCTGCCGATAGAGGACGACCAAGATCTACGAGGAGTGGACCAACTGCCTGACCTCCACGCTCGCCTGATTTAAACCCACTAGATTTCTTCTTGCAGGGCCATTTAAAGTCATTGGTGTATTCGACTCCGGTAACTGATGTGGAAACTCTCCGCAATCGGATTGTGGCAGGTTGTGAGACAATACGAAACATGCTAGGAATTTGGCATCGTCTTCGCGACTCCATTAGACGTCGATGTGAGGCCTGTATTCAGGCAGAAGGTGGACATTTTGAACAATTACTATAAGGTTATGTGAACAGTTAGGTGTCATAGACAGACCTTCAAAACTCGGAAACCAAGCATGCCGTGTATTTTTGGACACCCTGTATTAATATACATTTAACGCTTTAAAAATGAGTTAAACACTTCCAATACATAGTGCTCCATAATGAGCGTTCCCTTGTGGGTAGCACAGTCAATAGAATCGCCGCTCGCCTCACATCGATGACGTGAGGAATTCTTATGGAATTTTTTCACAATGTGGTTAAGTTAGTCGGTTTCAGGCGAGGGCAGCGTGGTTTTTTCCCCGCCTCCTGGAAACTCAGGTTTTTTGTCCAACAAACAGAAAATCGACAACAGAACACACGCAACTTACAGACAGTATACGCTGATGCTCCTAAAACCCTACTACAACAACAATCAAGGGAATCCAATGAGGAGGCTGACAAGTACGCCACTATAAATTAAAAATACAAAACACAGTCACAAATGAAGAAGGGAATCGTAGAATGGACAAAAAAAAATTGGGGGGGGGGTTCTTTTTAGGCCTTTTCAAGAAAAGGTTTAATATCGATGGCGAAATTGTCATTATGGAGAATACAGCTTCCCATCCTCCAATCAATTTTCTCGGGGTCAACCTTTATTTCTTCCAAATGAATAATGCTCTTTGCCATTCACTGAGCACTCCATATGGTAAATGCTTAGCATATGGAGTGCTCAGTGAATGTTGGGAAACTATCTACTGTATATCATGCTGAAAATCACGCAAAGAATACAGGCCGATATCACTTCTTCCTAATATCGGAAAATTGACAGAAAGGTGTGAACTGCAGGCCTGAATAAAAACTGCTCTTAGTGAGAATAATCTAATGTCAGAAAAATAATATAGTTTGCGAAGCGGAAACCATATCGTTTTAATATTAGAAACGGAAATGTCTAAGATAACATTTAAGAATTTAGTAATACACTTCTTTATCACTAAATGTAATATTTTCACGAAATTTTGAATATTCTGACCATACAATTTGATAGGTTTGAAAAAGACATTCTGAGTCAGCTTTAAATGCAATGAGGATTGTGACCCAAGATAGTAAGAGGGGCAGACAGATTCACTGCGAGAGAACTGTAGAAGAGATCAGAATAAATTATAATAAATCAGGCAGAGAGACAGACATGCATGGTGGACAAGGCAGAAGTTCGAGAGTTTGAATCCGTCCTTGTGAGAATTCTAATTGTATACAAGAAGGGTACTTCTTTCAAATAGGGCTTGGGGTTATCGTGCTGGCCATAACGGCTTTTTTTCGAATCGCAACTGTGGTGTGACTTGAAAAGGCACTACTACTAGATGTTTCTACAAAATCTAACTACCGATAGTAATAGTTCGTTTTAAACTGTTGATATCAAATATGTTCATTCAATTCTTTTTTTTTTTTTCCATTTCAGAGAGACAGAGTGAGGTAATTTAATTTCATGCGAAACCCAACCACCTAACCAGATTTTGTTGAGTTTAATAAAGTGACTACACGTAGTTGTATGCTGACATTGAGCTTTTGAGTAAGAGGGATCACTTTCCCCTAAAACTGACTAACTTTCAGTAGTGATCGCAGGTGGATCACAACGAAAAATTAAACAAAGCGTCTAGCTCTTACTCAGACAAAATTTCGAGATATTCAAGGAACGTTTTTCATAAAAACCGCATATTTTCTTGCATCAGTGTCTGTGGACCCATTTCTGAACTCATGAAGCAAAGTATCCAAATATATTTGGTTATATTGTGTATGCAGACGGGTATCTGGTAGTTTGTAGATGTTATATTGATGAAGTTAATGAATGAATAAACGAATTCATTCTCTTTCCCCCTGGTACAGCCTGCTTTACCAATATGGGAGATGGGACAAGGCTTACGTATCCTTTAAAATAAGTGGAACATCTCCTATCTGGGTGCTTCGACAAACTAAGAGCACATAGGATTAGTGTTCAGTAACTCATTTCGGTTGTTTTATTAATCAGAAGAACTCTTTATTGCATACAAAACGCACACTACTCTTCACGGCTACAAGCCAGGGGTTATTAAAAACAAATTTCTAGTAATACCATATTCAAATCAAATGTAGATTGACTAATCAGGGACATATAATTTAAAAATACATAGACGTAAAAAAAAAAAAAAAAACCACCAAACAGACTGCCTGTGGCTAATTTCGAATTTCATTTGGATTACAATACGTTCAAAAGTTCATTTAATTACATTCACTTAGAGTCGAAGTATTGCCTTACCGTTTTTCTATAACAGTTTTAATTAAATGTCGTACAGTGAAGCAAAGCAAAATATATGATGCAAAAGGACAATGATTTTGTCATATTAATTTATATCAGCATAATCAGAGATTTGCGAGTTCCTATTCGAAAGACATAACAACAAAACAAAATAAGGAAAGATTAAGATCCAAAGGAAGTCATATATTTTTTGAAAATGGCAAAAAGTACTTATTATTTATTTAAACACATAATATATTTGACAATAGAGAGCTATTGAATGCTCAATTTTTCCTATATTCTGTTATCTTATGAGATACAACAGTGCTTACCTATATTTTTTGCTATAGGATGGCCTTTTTACTGCAGCTGAAATCCACTGCTTTGGTGCATGCAGTGCATTCTTTTAAGAAGCACAACATGTCTGTTAAATAGACTGCTCGCTACCCACCTTATGATGGTGGCGCGGCTGCCCCACTAACCCCCTTCCCTCAAGAGGAAAGTCCGCAGCGAAAACGTTACGAAGTTTAGTCTACACGCGTCCCTAACCCTATCAAATTTTCGTGTACCCCTCGTCGCGAAGGGCGGTTTGTCTGTTGTGAGGGGAAAACCGGAGTCAATCCCGGTGAAAAACCTCACGACCACGGTTTGAGACCGCCAAACTCAATGCTGAATGCCCCTGAGAAAATTCCCATAAGGGTAGCAGCTGGAATCGAACCTCGATCAGCTATTCAGCAAGCCGGCAACGTTGCCACAAGACTACCGTGGCCCCGTATGCTATCGCTTTAATTTTACTATTTCGCATCACATTTCTCACCTGTCGCGTGGGTAGTGTGACGTCATTGCTAAGCTTCCGTTACAGATTCACTGCGAGAGAACTATAGAAGAGATCAGAATAAATCAGGCAGAAGTTCGAATCCGTCCTTGCGAGAATTCTAAATGTATGCAAGACGGGTGCTTCTTTCAAATAGGGCTTGGGGTTATCGTGCGGGCTATAACGTCTTTTTTCGAATCGCAACCTGTGGTATGACTTGAAAAGGCACTACTACTAGATGTTTCTACAAAATCTAACTACCGATAGTAATAGTTCGTTAGCAACAATTTATTTTAAACTGTTGATATCAAATATGTTCATTCAATTCTTTTTTTTCCGTTTCAGAGAGAGGTAATTTAATTTCATGCGAAACCCAACCACCTAACTAGATTTTGTTGAGTTTAATAAAGTGACTACACGTAGTTGTATGCTGACATTGAGCTTTTCAGTAAGAGGGATCACTTTCCCCTAAAACTGACAAACTTTCAATAGTGATCGCAGGTGGATCACAACGAAAAATTAAACAAAGCGTCTAGCTCTTACTCCGACAAAATTTCGAGATATTCAAGGAACGTTTTTCATAAAAACCGCATATATTCTTGCATCAGTGTCTGTGGCACCATTTCTGAACTCATGAAGCAACGTATCCAAATATGTTTGGTTATATTGTGTATGCAAACGGGTATCTGGTAGTTTGTAGATGTTATATTATTGAAGTCAACACGAAAGTCTGGAATGAATGAATGAAATTAATTCTCTCTGAAGTTAATGAATAAATAAACGAATTCATTCTCTTTCCCCCTGGTACAGCCTGCTTTACAAATATCGGAGATGCGACAAGGGTTACGTATCCTTTAAAATAAGTGGAACATCTCCTATCTAGGTGCTTCGACAAACTAAGGGCACATAGCATTAGTGTTCACTAACTCATTTCGGTTGTTTTATTAATCAGAAGAACTCTTTATTGCATACAAAACGCACATGCCGTACACAATACCCTTCACGGCTACAAGCCAGGGGTTATTAAAAATAAATTTCTAGTAATACCATATTCAGATCAAATGTAGAATGACTTCTAATCAGGGACACATAGACGTAAAAAAAAAACCACCAAACAGACTGCCTGTGGCTAATTTCGAATTTCATTTGGATTACAATATGTTCAAAAGTTCATTTAATTACATTCACTTAGAGTCGAAGTATTGCCTTACCGTTTTTCTATAACAGTTTTAATTAAATGTCGTTCAGTGAAGCAAAGCAAAATATATGATGCAAAAGGACAATGATTTTGTCATATTAATATTTATTTATTTCAGCATAATCAGAGATTTGAGAGTTCCTATTCGAAAGACATAACGACAAAACAAAATAAGGAAAGATTAAGATTTAAGATCTAAAGGAAGTCATATATTTTTTGAAAATGGCAAAAAGTATTTATTATTTATTTAAACACATAATATATTTGACAATAGAGAGCTATTCCATGCTCAATTTTTCCTATATTCTATTACCTTATGAGATACAACAGGGCTTACCTTTATTTTTTGCTATAGGATGGCTTTTTTCGACCAACGCGTTAACAATTTATAACAACTATATAATATTTATAAAATTATTAAGCGTCTTCCCCATTGTCAGAACAGCGGCGGGCCAACCCCATGGTATCACTATTGGACGCCCAATTCAATTCAGGGTTCCAACCATTGCCCCTCCCGTCAGTAAGGAAAACATCACATCCAACATCATTAAAACTAAAATTAAAAATTAGTGTAAAAAAGCTTAACTTAT
The DNA here is from genome assembly GCF_048544385.1 of Mastigoproctus giganteus. NCBI lineage: Eukaryota > Metazoa > Arthropoda > Arachnida > Uropygi > Thelyphonidae > Mastigoproctus > Mastigoproctus giganteus. The sequence continues at coordinate 141,625,557 of NC_143576.1, forward strand.
AGAGTAATATTCTCTGAATATGTATAAGCTCAACCTCCCAAACAATGGAATCTGTAGGCATGCATAGTAGCTCCTGAGCATGGCGGCACCAGAATGTTAGTTCAACTCCGCCTAGTGCATAGGCGTAAGTTGTAGTATACCCCGAAATATCCCGTACAGAATGCCCAAAGCGACTTTGGAATCATTCGTAAAAAAAAAAAAAATCCTGCATCCACTGGAGAGTGTGACGACGACGACGATAATACACACACACACACACCGGAAATCGAAAGACCAGGGGATATGCCAACAATCCCGTACTCAGGGAGCCCAAACCCAATCCTCTAACATAAGGCTAAAGGTCAGCAAAAATTAAAATAAAATAAATAAATATCTTTTTTTCTTCCCAGATTCCACACAGTGTAGTTCCCGGAGGTATCTGGTAAATACTATATTTTATTGAACTATATATGCACTTTTGAATTATCTGATGCATAGTACCAGTACAGTTTTGGATTCCATCTCCAGTTTGTTGTAAACACTACTTATATATTAAAAGTAAAATCCAACATTCGCTCTCAAATTATAATCATAAAAAATTTATATTTGACCATACGAAATTAGTAAATCTATCAGTGGGACAAGCGTTAGTCATTAATTTCGTTTGGCTATCTATCCGTTCAAAGATCCTGGTGAATTTTCTTTTCTGTTTATTAATTCTAGGTATTCTTAGATTTAAGTGTCTGGATTAGTATATACTTAACATTGAAGATTAAGTCTTTAAATGTAGACATATACGTTTCACTAACAAAACTAAATTTTGTTAGTCAGCACCATATTATACCTACATCTGCTCCATAATAATTTAAAAAAATAAGTAACCGAAAGGAGGGAGGCGACATTGCTTATATTATTTTATTTATTTTTTTGCTGTTGCTTGATAAGCTTCCTTACTTAATATTGATGACCGATTGCTGATACTATATCATTTTCCCGATATTAATGCTAATACTATTTCTCCCGATATTAATGCTAATACTATTTCTCCCGATATTAATGCTAATACTATTTCTCCCGATATTAATGCTAATACTATTTCTGCAACTGAGAATAAACTAAAATGTTTAAATTTTCAAAGAAAAAAGGTCATATCAGATCAGTGTAATGATGCTGTAATGCATAAAAGGAAATGAAAAAAAGTATGGGTATGAATATTTAGAGAAATTACATCAGCTTTTTATCTATTTCAATAAAGCACAAAATAGTACCAACAGCGAAGCATGTTAGATGGTGAAGTTTAAATTGTAAAAACGAGAGAAATGTGACTAACATGGAGAAAATTACAAAAATAAGAATTCACACTGAAAACAGGGAAAGTATTTTTTCCCGATTTCGAGTGGTAGTCCACTCGGGCTCATTATCTCACATCCAGTTTACAGCTACTGTTATTAATTTTCAGTCAATGTGCCTAGTCTATTCAATTCATAAAGAAAACAATACTCCAAGCATTCAAATTGCTCAAGCCTTGAATATCTTCGCAAACCTCAGTCAAGTCACCTTGAACTGTAGATCTTCATGCTCATGTTCTGCAAACTACAAAACTGTAGCCTTCATTTCTCTTCTTCTACGTGCATTTTGTGTAAGAGGTCCATGCCTTTTATAAGAGGCGCCTCCGTAGCCAGGTGGGCAGGAGCAGCAGTGAGTAGCAAATGCTTCTTGATTAGACCGGGGTTCAAGCCCGTGAGCCACCAAATACGGAGGATGCGGAAAGGTCAGGGAATGACCACCGCATATCCCCGGAGCAATATGGCCTTAGTTGCTAATGCTCCTAAAAACCAAATAACAACAGCCTTTTATAAGATGCAGCCTCCGAACCGGATCAGCGTTAATTCGGTGCAAAACAATTTGAAGTGTGACGGTTCGGTGCTAACAATTAGGCGTATGCGTGAGAGTTTGCCGAAACTGGAAAAAAAAAGACGGCGTGTATACCCTGTACGCAGGAAGGATGTTTTATTTTATGTAAAAACATATTTTACAAAAATCAAAACCGTTTAAATTTTTAAAATCGAACAGCTAGAACCGAAGTTATAAACGATATAACGTTTTATACTCACATCGGCTACTTACTCTACCGAGTCAACGTTAGTGACTGAGTTAGCGTCATTTGCGTAATTTCCGCCTCGGGTTTACTTCAGTCCGAAAAATTTAGTAGGTACCATCAGAAATGTGGACCGTATGACATTTCGTGACCTCTTGGGTAGCGCAGTTGGTAGAATCACTGTCGTCCGCACACCAGTTGTAAGAGATCTAAGTTCAACACCCGTCGATGACGGAAGGAATTTTTATGGCCTTTTCCACAACGTGGCTGAGTTAGTCGGTCTCAGGCGAAAATACCATGGTTTTCGTCCATGGTATTTTCGTCGATTTTCTGTCCAGCAAACAGAAAATCGACCTTAGAACACACGCAATTTACAGACAATATGGCCTTAGTCGCTCGTGCTCCTAAAACCTAACTACAACATTTCGATTAAAAATAAAAACCCATTAAAGCGTCTTTCCCTGTACGCCCGAAATATGTTTTATGTGAAAATATCCTTGGCTTGGAAGAGGTTAGAGAAATCCATTTGTAGAATAGTATGACATCACAATCATAAAGAAGTATGATTGCAACAATACGAATAATTGACCACAACATTTGCATTTCCATTACGATCCATTGTTAGCTGCATAAGTACCTTAACAAAGCAATAATATGCCCAATTTGTAAAATATTGTCCCCGTTTTTAAGAACGTTAGCATATATGCATAATACACTATTGCCTTCACCACTCCTGCCGCCCGCTAGCATGTAACAACTGAACTCTCAGTAAAGATATTCATAAAATTTATATTTCGACCTTTTAGAAAGATTTGTTGAGCATTCCAAATATCGTTAAAATCGGACTAATAGAAATGCTACAACTTTTCCAGTGGATGGATTTTAAGGAAATTTTATATTTCTGTCAGTAAGATATTTTTGTCGACCCTTCTTTTGTTTCATTAAAATCACAGCAATTATTACTATTTTCTTTTCTGAAATATACGGGGTGTTTCAAAATTATGCATACACACTTTAAACATTTTTATTTTATAGCTTAAAAATAGACAATGTTTTTACAATAATTTAATTTTTGTATTATTTTATAGATACCTCTAAAACGATGGAAAGTACCCAATTAAGGTTTGAAGAAAGAAAGGCAATTATAAAATGTTATTGGAAATATGAAAATGTCAATGAAGTTCAGCGTGCTGGAAATCACGATATGGAACAAAAGTGCCCACACGTTTAACGATTACTCGTTTGCAGGATATATTTGATGAGCGTGGAACCATTCAGAATATCAATAACTTAGCAGGAAGAGGACATCAAGAAGTAATGAAAACGTTGAAACTATAAGAAATGCAATCTTGTGTACCCCGAGAAAATGAAAAAAAGCGGTGTTCACAAGAGCTAGGTTTAAACCATACAAGCGTGTTTAGAATGATGAAGGAATTAAACTTTTAAGTCCTTTAATGATCAATGCATAGGTCGTCGAGGGAGTGCTTTTGAATATCCTCGAAGGTCGTCAGAGCTCACCCCATTAGTTTTTTTTGCTTGGAAACACTTGAAAAATCGGGTCCACAGTCACAAACATTCCATGAAAATTCAAAGAGAAGCAGGAAACATTTCACCTGATTTGTGCATTTCAGTATGTAGATCTCTTGATGGTAGATGCCGCTCATCCATTAATGCTGATGGAAGGCATTTTGAACAATTAAAGTTTTATTTTTGTCAAAAAAAATCGCCAAATGTAAATTTTTAAAGTGTGTATACATAATTTTGAAACCCCTGTATATCACTGGGCTATCCATATACTGTAGCCTACCGAATGTGCAGAAACTAAATTTTCTCTGTTCGCGCATAAATAGTGGTTTTTGCTGTAAATCGTGAACTATTAACGTTTGTTAACTTGCCTGAAATGAAATGCTCTGAGCACTAATATTAACTACTTTTTTTTTTTTTTTGTAATGAACTTATATTTTGCCCCAGGTGCGAACCCCAGCATTGACTTTTGCTGAACAGCATTTTAACTGCAGCTTAAATCCACTGCTTTGGTGCATGCAATGCATTCTTTTAAGAATGCAGAACATGTCTGTTAAATAGACTGCTCGCTACCAAACTTATAATGGTGGCGCGGCTGCCCCACTAACCCCTTTCCCTCAAGAGGAAAGTTCGCAGCGAAAACGCTGCGAAGTTTAGTCTACACGCGTCCCTAACCCTATCAAATTTTCGTGTACCCCTCGTCGCGAAAGGCGGTTTGTCTGTTGTGAGGGGAAAACCGGAGTCAGTCCCGGTGAAAAACCTCACGACCACGGTTTGAGACCGCCAAACTCAATGCTGAATGCCCCTGAGAAAATTCCCATAAGGGTAACAGCTGGAATCGAACCTCGATCAGCTATTCAGCAAGCCGGCAACGTTGCCACAAGACTACCGTGGTCCCGTATACTATTGCTTTAATTTTACTATTTCACATCACATTTCTCACGTGGGTAGTGTGACGTCATTTCTAAACTTCCGTTACACTCCATTGTTAGATGCTTTCACATCAAAATGTTCGCCATTTACAATTCGTTGCATACGACAGTGGTGTATGCACAACAATATGCGTAATCATTCTGGTGTATGCATCACAATAATGCAATGTGAACAGAATATTTAGCGTGCTCTATATACGAATACGCCCCTTATAGGGAAAATGAATAAATCTTCTTTTAAGGATGGTTGTTGATGCCTGTTGTGTTGCAGTAGGAGTGTTCATTTTACGGTAGTGCCACCACATCTGATTGTTTTAGATGTTGCATCAAAGTAGCCAAATTTATACGGAAAGATTTTTCGGTAGAAGAGCACTTCGGAAAAACAGACAGCATGATGTATGTTTTTTTTTTTTTTTTTGCATGCATAAGCGGAAGGAAGAAACTGTCTCAGGAAGCGCGGGTGCATAAGTACACGTGCCTTGAGTGACCCGGGTTCAAACCCGTGACTGAATACGGTGCTATTTTTTGTATTCTCTCTACTTTGTGAACGTCCCGGAGTATAAACAGAAAATTTAATTTTCAAAAAAAAAAAATCCTTTTTTGTGCATTAATGATATTCTATAGTTTGATTTTTCATGTCTGTAAATGCATTCTTATTTAGCTGTTACTAGTGCTATTTATACTTTATGGTGAAATATAGTGCATATAACGTTGCATCTCATTTAAGTTGATTACTACCTGTATAGTAGAAAATACACGCTACCCACAGCGCTTTGATTACGTATGATAAAGTGAGAAAGATTTTATGTTGTTCAAGTAAAATATTGCAGAAAACTCCATGTTATACATGCATTAAACAGATTAGATTTTTTTGTTGTTGACAACATTTTAAAATAATATACTGGAATTAAAATATTCGGTGGAAAGTTCAGTTCCGCATATTACAGAAAGCTATTGATAAAATCAGAGATCGAATATTGAGCTGATTACACCTCACTTTTAATGATTTTAATATCGAACAATGCATTTACAGTATTTTGAAAAGAGGAAACCTCGTATCACCGAGATCTGGAACGTGCCTATAGGGTTGTTTCTGCAAGTTAGTAACCATAGTGAATGAATGGAAAACTCTTTTATTTTAATGGACTTTGCCAACATGAAAACATTTGCTGTATAGTTGTGCAAAAGTTGGACTTGTGCCAAAAGCGAATTCCTTATGTGGAGTTATTTACTATTGTACGATTCATAGGTGAACGCCAATGTTCCAGAATTTTTAGAGGAGTTCTGAAAATAGGGAATTTAAATTAGACAATAACGGGATGCGACGTGCTCAGAGTAATCTGATTTCCATTATCATCCCACTCGAACTACTGAGAAAAGATTGAAATAATTTTAGTAAGCGTTTCATATTCATAAATTGTGAAGACTTTACTGTCTATCGAGTTTTCTTGCCTTTGCTTCTATTGTATTAGAGCCACCCACCCAACACTGAAATTATAAGCCCATGTATATCTGGTTGATTTGCCTATTTTTCCAGACGAAAAATCCCAGTTTCGGGGTGGGGGGGGGTAAACATGCTATCCACGCCTGAGACAAATTAACTCAGCCACGGAGTAAAAAAGGCCCACAAAAGTTCCTCTCGTCATTGGCGGAATTCGGACCTTTTCCAACTGGTGTGGGAAGAATAGTGGCTATAATCACTGTGTTTTCTGAATAAGTCAGAAAACGGGAATGAAGTGATGTGGTCACCACCCGTATTTCATAAGCATGAATTAATGTGCGGCTTTTTTTTTTTTTTTTCTGTAAGGTGGTAGATCGATTTCTATTGGCGACTCGGAATTTGAATACTGGTGTGCATATTATATCAAATATTCGCCTTCGGCGACACTGTTAACAATAAAATATTCTGTCGAGCAGTGTATTATGATCTTTTTTACTATTTTGTCACAGCTTGGTCCACTTACCTGTTTTGGGTGAAGGGTTTCCCCCGCTACAGAAACTGTGTTTTTAATCCCGCAAATTTCGCCATTTGTCAGGCAAATGGCGAAACCACTGCACTGGATGAGTAGGCGGAAGATAAATTGAAACCAGTGTCAGAGTGATATCATTTGCAAAACGTGTGGCAGTGGCTTCTAAGGATGTTTGCAATGGGATGCGTCTGAAGGGGAACGCTTCAATCCACGAGTATTGCCTTTCCTCCATGAGCACTGTTAGTGTTAGAAGATAGTATAATTTTTGATAGAAAGTGAGACTTGAGGTGTCAAATTCGTTTCCTGTAAGCACATTGTAAGATATTTGTATTGCTGAATTAATTCATAAATATCGTCGATGCTACTGCGAAAACCTCTACAGTTCCATTATTTGGTTTTGTAGTAGGAAGATGAATCTGTCTGCTTATAACGTTCAAGTATTCATTTTTCTTTTAAAATTGGGGCCTCCTGAATCATTGTTATCTTCTCTATCATCAGCTGCATGTAATCTTGGTTGGTCATAAAATCAGTATCCATACTTGTTGAGTGTGGGTGCTTCACCTCAACAGGATGTAATTTTTGCAGTTTTTTTTTCTACTTGACAGTGAGTTAGCTTTGATTTAGAATTGTGAGTGGTGTATTGTTACTTTTGTCTACTGACTGTGGTTTAGATGCAAGCTAGATCGATAGTACTAATCGAGTTCCGTCTGCAGAGAGTGACATGTTACTGTTTAGTGAGTGTGGATAGCCGAAGCATAAGTGCTTTTTGGCATACTTAATTTAACTTGTTTTCTGCCTTTTTGATATGATATGATATGATACTTTATTTTTAGCCTTGTATTTTTCCCTAACTTCGAGAGATCACAATTTTTAGAGTATGTTGGATGGTTGCCTCTGCAATTAGGACACTGCGGAGTTTGTGCTTTGCAATCTGATTGAGTATGAGTTTTTCTCCGGCAATTTGAACATATCGCATATGCATGGCATGCTGTGTGGGAGTGACCAAATTTCTAACATTTGTAGCATCTTAGGGGATTCAGGATAAAGGGCCGAACACGGCAGTTTAAATAACCTGCTTTGACTGAGGCTGCTTTGCTAGATTCTGATTGAAGGTTAAAATTATGTTACGTGTTGGGGATAAGGTACCGCCTTTTCGTATCATGATTCTGTTTACCTGAGTTACATTTTGAACCTTTAGTTCTTGAACTATTTCTTCTTGAGAAACGTTTAATACATTCCATTCGCTAATCACTCCCTTAGAAGAATTCAGGGTGTTATGTGAGGTGACTTGAACTGGAATTCCGCTTAAAGAAGTGTCTGAACAGTAGCTCGGAGTGCCTTGGGTGAGAGGTCTCTGTTAGCAAGTCCCCGGATTGGAGGCGCTTCACCATTTCATTTTTAAGGCATCTTTGTATATTGAAAGGAGAGAGGTTGTGAAGACAGAGAATGGATTATCAGGAAAGCTGGAGATTTCAGCTTGTTTGTATCCTTTTTTTAGTCTTTTCGACCGACAGTGAGAAGTCATGATCGTCATGTTGAGAGTTCTTTGGCTCTAATCGTGGGATTGTGGGCTCGGGTTCCACTCAGATCGCGGAAGAGAAGAGTCGGTGTATTTTTGGCTGCTGTAAAGGGATAAGTATTTTAAATTTTTACCGTATTCTTCTTTAATTAACATAGTACATTGTGTTTTATAGAGATATTAAATAGGTTTAGTAGCGTCCGTTAGCTTCTTATTTTGAATTTAACCAGCGATTTTTGGAAGTTACGACTTCTGGTGTTGTCGACAATATTGTTTGAACTAGCCGCCATATTGCAGTCGATAAGAAATAGCTTAACGCGTATACAGGGTGTTTCAGTTAAACGTTTCAGAACTTCTAAGAGGGGTAGGGTACATCCTGACAACTCGAAATCATATAGCAATGTGGGGTCGGAAATGCTTTCCTGAAGCGGTGTTGTACACAGAAGCACCATAAAAAGAAAAGAGACCGTAAGTGAGAAATCGTTTTAATAATACATGAAAAGAAGCAAAAGGTACATGGATTAAAGTAAGTGTTCGAAGTTTCTTCCACGGGCTACAATGCACGCCTCACATCTCCGACTCATGGACATCCGAACATTCTGGAATACTCCAGGCGAATTTCGAATTTCTTCGGCAGCTACTGCGATTCTTGCAACCAGCTCCTCAGCATTGTCAACAGGGGTGTCATAAACTAGCGATTTCATATGACCCCAGAAATAAAAATCAAGACATGATAGGTCGGGTGACCGAGCAGGCCAACGCACGGGACCACCACGTCCGATCCACTGTTGACCAAATGTGACATCCAGGTAGTTACGAACATCTCCGCTATAATGGGCAGGGGCTCCATCGTGTTGGAACCACATTGTCTGTTGCGTCGATGCAGAAATCTGTTCATCTCTCAAAAGTTGTGGCAATACTTGCTGCAGAAAGATCAAGTAGATAGGTTCGGTTAGACGACACGTAACAGGTAAGGTCCGATGAGGTGATCTCCCATAATACCGGCCCATACATTGACCGAAAATCGAATCTGTGCTGCACGACGACTTCTGTGTACAATACCGCTTCAGGAAAGCATTTCCGACCCCACATTGCTATATGATTTCGAGTTGTCAGGATGTACCCTACCCCTCTTAGAAGTTCTGAAACGTTTAACTGAAACACCCTGTATATTTCGAACTGATAGTATAAAGTAAAACTAGATAGTGTAATATGAAGCATTATATTAGGAATCTGTTAGCTTATTATAGTGTTATCAATTAATAAAAAATATTATTAATCTTATTAAAATTCATTGTTAATTGAATTGTATTTAAACAGAAATCATGACCCAGACTAGAGCTGCGAAACAAAGATCACAGAATAGCGAGAGTGCTGTGACTCGGGAGAGAAACGAAGGCGGCGATTCTCCAACCCATCACAGTCTCAAAAAACGTGTGAAATGTTTGCCGACCTTTCTAAATCAGGACATGATCTAGCCAAGTAGGATGCCTTAGTGTGTGCTAGGTGTCTAGAGTGTAAAGAAATTAGGCGCCAACTCAGCGTTCTGATGGGCATCTATGAGAGCTTGAGTTGTAGTGCAAATGCCCTCGAAGAAATTAATATGAGGGACCCATCAAGCTCTCAGCTGACCAGCTCAACAACAGAGCCCACTCCTGTGCATCAGAGGCAATCTTCAAGGCAGAATTTGCTGGTCCCAAAAGAACTAGTTATTGTTGGTGACACAAGGAATATACTATGCTAGAAGGATAGATGGAACAGGACCAGGGTATGTCTGCCAGGGTCAAAAGTCGATGACGTTTAGAGCAGATATCATCTTTAAGGGCACAAAAGATAATGTTGTATACGTTGAAACTAATGACATTAAGAGTAAGAGATCTGCAAAGGGTTTAATGTGAAAGTGTCTGCAATTCTGCCCAGACACGACAAGAGGGAGTATATGAGCAGGGCTGAAGAAGTAGAATTTTTTTCATCCTGGTCTGTGTTTGTTGACAGGAGAGACTGCTTCTACAGGGATGGGGTACATGTATATTTTCTGATGCTATCCATGCAGTGTTAGGTGGGTTGGAAAACTGCTATCTTGGAGTGGGGGGGATACACAGGCAGCAGGCAGAGGCAAAAGTGTTTCTTGCACTGCTTCTATTAGAATGAGCAGCAGCCTGGAAAACAAGTTTATGGAGATTTCCAGGACTGCTGGGAGTCATAGTGAAACAAGTAAATACATGGGCTGTTTTAGGGTAACTGAGAGGAGGAACAGGTGCATGTATACCGATGCTAGGAGTATTGTTAATAAATTTGATTAGCTTGAAGTGCTAGTCAAGATATCAAAGGCAGATATTATTGAAATATCAGAGACGTGGTGTCACACAGGTATCAGCAGTGCAGAATTGGAATTTTGGGAGTACATTAAGGATAGGGGGATTATGCTGTTAGTTAAGAAACTCATAAAATCTAAGGAAGTGCATCCAATTGATGTTGGTGGACAATGCAGTGTTGAGTTTGATTGGTGTGAAATAAGCACTGGGGAAGTAAAAATGAGAGTAGGTGTGTGTTATAAGCCTAATGAATCAGATGAGTATAATGAGCAATTGTGCAGAGAAATAGAGTGGGCCAGTAAATCAGAATGTGTTATAATGGAGGATTTTAACATTTTCCAGATATTGAGTGGAACTTGTGCGTTAGTCACTTGCACAATAGCAAGACTTTTGTGGATTTATTGGATGATTGGTTTCTACAGCAACATGTTCGAGAGGCAATCAGAGGAGGTAATATTCTTGATCTGGTTATCAGCAGTGATTATTCATGCATTAAGAATTTGCAGATAAAGGAACAACTGGGTGACAGTGATCACAATGTACTGATGTGGGAATTACTTAAAGACGTAACTACCATCAAGGCTAAAGGGAAGGGCTTTTGCTTTCGTAAAGGTGACTACAGAGGTCTCAGACAGTTTTTAAATTCTGTAAGTTGGATTAACTGATGATGTTACCAACGTTGAATTCTAAGTGGAAAGCCTTCAGGGACTTAATTTTGAAGGCTACTAGGCTTTTCATTCCAACTTTGAAATACTGTTCAAGGTTTAGGCTTAAATAGATGTCAGATGAACTAATGAGGATCGTGGCAGAGAAGAAAAATGTATGGGTTGCATGTAAAGTACACAGAAGCCTATGGCAGATATAAAGTAGTCTGTAATCAAGTCACAAAGGAGGATAGGCAGGCGAAGGCATATTGCGAGAAATCCTTGGATGCAAAGAAAAACAGCAAAGAGTTCTTTACTTATGTAAATTCTAGAAGGACAGGAATGAATTCGATTGGACCATTTAACATAGATTGGTTGACTCTTGATGATCATGCTCACTTAGCTGATAAACTGAATGAGTATTTTGCATCTAAATTCACACATGAGGGTGAGGGGAGTGCCATACGTTTATCTAACAGGGAGCTATCTGAGCGCAAAGTGGAGGAGAAATTATTGAAGTTAACGTAAGGAAGGCACCTTGGGTGGATGGGATCTATCCAGTTATATTAAAGGAGACAGCAAGCCCTTAGCCATAATTATGAGAGGTTCCCATGGACTGGAAGTGTGCAAATGTATCACCAATTCACAAAGGCGACACAAGTAACTACAGACCTGTTAGTTTAACTTGTGTTCCGGGGAAAATAATGGAATCACTAGGATCATCTAGACAGGACTGCAGTAATGGTTAAGACACAGCATGGATTTTTTAAAGGGAGGTCTTGTCTGACCAGTTTGATTGGATAATATGATGTGGTCACAAAGGAACTGAATACCAAAAATAATTTTGATATCATATACTTGGATTTCAGAAAAGCTTTTGATACTGTTGCACATTGAAGACTGCTGTACAAATTGGAGGGGTATGGCATTAAGGATAAGTTGCTACAATGGATAAAGGGATGGTGGAGTGGGAGACGACAGAGAGTGTTAATCAATGGACACTGCTCTTCGTGGAGTTCCCCAGGGTTCGGCCCATTGTTGTTTTGTATATTTATCAATGATATTGATGAAGGTATATCAGGTTTAATGTCCAAGTTTGCAGATGATACAAAGGTTGGCAGGGTTGTTAAAGACAGTATGCTACTCCAACTGGATCTAGGTAAGTTGGGAAAATGGGCTGAGAAGTGGCAACTGGAGTTTAACATTGACAAATGCAAAGTACTGCATATGGGTAGGAATAACTGAAGAGAAACGTATCAACTATGTAGTACTACACTCAAGGAAGTGGAAAGTGAAAAAGACCTGGGGGTAATTGTGCAGCCAAATATGAAGTTCGCTGAGCAGTGCAGGTCATGGAGTCTTGTCAGTGATATATAGGAATTTTGTTAGCAGGGACAGGAAGGTGATTATCCCGTTATACAAGGCAATGGTCAGATCTGGAGGCCTCATTTTAGGAAGGATGTAGAGTTGCTAGAACGAGTACAAAGAAGGTCAACAAAGGGGTGCTCTTACCAAGAAAGGCTTAAGTTCTGCAAATTGCAGCGTCTGGAGAGTAGGCACCTTGGGTGATCTGATTGAGGTGTATAAGGCCTTGAATCAGTTGAGCAAGCTGAATGCTGATGGTTATTCCTCCTCTTGCTCAGACTAAGAACCTGAGGGGGCACAGTTTCAAATTGAGGAAGGATAGTTGTAGAACAGATGTGCGGAAGTTTACCTTTAGCCAGAGGATAGTTGATTGGTGGGAAGCTAAAAGCTTAAATAAATTTAACACTGAGCTGGACAGGCATTTGGAACGAATGGAGGGGTGAAACGGGAGGTTTTTTTTTTTTTGGCTGATGCTGCATAAGCTTGCTTTCTTGCATCGTGTGCCTCTACTAATGCTAAATAATTAAATTCCATGTTTACTCCTTTTAGCCCTGGAAGATGGACCTTCTTCTCCCATGTTATCGGTCCCGCCACGTAAAGGCAGGAGCTGTGCCACCAGTAACGAAACAGTTATTAGTTAGTATTTGATATATAGACTAGAAAAAGAAAGCCGGATTCCTTTTATAGGTTCTTACTTCAGACTTTAAGTAAACAAAAGAGAAGATCACAAGATTATATTGCTTTCAAACTGCGCTATAAATCTCAGAGAAAAAATCGTTTTAGTCTCATCAGTTCATTTGACACCCATTCTGATTTAAACCTTTAAAAATATCTCTTGCTTAGTATAAAAAGCTGAGTAGCTTCTATGATTACTTTCGAAACAACGCTTCACTTTAAGCTGTCCCACTGCTTCCATTGGGCCAGCTTATGTCAACAGCTGTAAATTCTAAATGAGAAGATTACCAACTAAAGGGAATTTAAAAATTGGGACCTGTGAAGTAATTTCGTCAAACTTTGTGTTGGTTCATCAACTGTACATGATTGTAAAGAAGAGAAAAATAGCTGCTTCAGTTTTTTTGTAGATGATGACACGCTGCTTATTACTTTTCTCTTGATTTAGGACATCTACAATAAATTGCGGCAATTTTAATGTTATGGTTTTTTTTTTTTTTTTTTTTGGTTTTTTTTAAAGAGCATTAGCAACTAAGGCCATATTGCTCCGGGGATATTCGTTGGTCATTCCCTGACCTTTCCGCATTCTCCTTATTTGGTGGTCACGGGCTCGAACCCCGGTCTACTCAAGAAGCGTGTGCTACGCACTGCTGCTCCTGGCTACAGAGGCGCCGCAATTTTAATGTATGACTGTAACCACTGGAAATTCAGAAAATGATATAACAACCCGAAATCCAGAATATTCCAAGATCCGGCAAGGCTTGTGTTCTAAGGTTGCCAAATTAGGTCTGAAGATTTTTTGTCCACTCTATTCGATTTTTCTGGCTGTTGATGTAACTGTTTAAATGAAATCTGGCTACACTAGAAAATCACGTTGTCCAGAATGTTTATCCCTAGTTGAATGAAACATTAGTATGCTACCTGGGCTACATTATCTGGTTGTTTGCGGCGAAGCTTAAGAATAAATTTCAAAATCATTGCTCAGTAATTAACTGCACTTTATATGCTGTTAAGCCTATGCTTGTTCTCTTGGCATTTTAAAAATTATTTGAATATAAAGTAATGTAATGTTCAAAAGCGAAAACACACGGTCCTCTCAGAGATTGTTGCACACTATTAAATTCTTCATTTATCCTAAAATACCATATAATGAAACTGCATTTGGCCGCTGTCTAAAAATGTCTTAATCCGCATCTCATGACACCATGTATTTTGTTTCCATAGTTTTCTCAGTGCATACCGTTCACCAGTGGGTTGTGCGATAAATGGATAATTGTTTTTTTATTAAATCTTACCATATGGTGGTTCTTGCTAACTTTATTTGCAAAAAAACTGTATTAATAAGGATTATGTTTGCACTGAATCGACGTTTCTTAATATAAGTGAAAACTGTAAAGTATGATTTATCTGGGGGGGGTGAAAACTATCTTTTATTTTGATTCCACGACCTCTCTGGAGAGGTGGTGGAGTCTTGTCAATGATATATAGGAATTTTGCTAGCAAGGACAGGGCGGTGATTATCCCATTATACAAGGCAATGGTTAGGTCCCACCTAGATACTGTGTACAGGTCTGGAGGCCTCATTTTAGGAAGGATGTAGAGTTGCTAGATCGAGTATGAAGAAGGGGAACAAAGGGATGTTCTTACCAAGAAAGGCTTAATACTGCAAGTTACAGCGCCTGGAGAGTAGGTACCTTGTAGGTCATCTGATTGAGGTATATAAGGCCTTGAATGGGTTGAGCCAGCTGAATGCTGATGGGATTCTTCCTCTTGCTCAGATTAAGAACCTGACGGGGCACAGATTCAAATTGAGGAAAGACAGTTGTAGAATAGATGTGCAGAAATTTGCCTTTAGCCAGCAGGTAGTTGATTGGTGGAATAGACTTCCATGTTCTGTTGTGGAAGTTTATAGCTTAAATAAATTTAAGGCTGAGCTGTACAGGCATTTGGAACGAATGGAGGGGGTTAAATGGGAGGTTTTTTTTTTTTTTTTTTTGGCTGATGCTGAATAAGCTTGCTTTATTGCATCATATGCCTCTACTAATGCTAATAAAAGACCCCACGGACTCTTATTTCCCACAGTAAATACCAATTCCTTCCATGCCTTTAATTTATGTTCATAAATGGCGCCTTCTGATATGCCTCCCTGTAAATCAAAGCATCGTTGTTACTCCAACCCCGATATCTGTGATAAATTTTCCTAGTTTAAAAAACCTCTTTCCTTAGCCTGGAAAGTTGCACAGCCCACCAAGGCACATTACAAATTTGTATAAACAGACTCTCAATTCCTTTTACCATATTGCAAAGAATTAACAATGTAGACTGAACATAAAAAGCCTATTCGTTAGCATTCACAGAGTTGAAATTTAATATCACCTAATCTGTAAACTTTGCAACCAAGACTTATAATTAAACCTTTTATCCTTTCTTTTACCTGACCATCAGCTACACTTAAAAAAATACAATTTCACTATGATCACTATTTGTTAAATTAATCGCCACATCCCAAAAACATATTCTTCTGTTCAGTTATTGAGACACCAAAATTATGTATATTATCAAAAGTGTATGGTTCATTTAAAATATTTAAATGGTGACATAAAATAAATTCTTTTAATTGAATTCCTCTATAATCAACACTATCACTGTACCAAAGCCTTGACTTTGTATTATAATTCATTGTAATGATAATATTACTACCAGCTACAAATTCCATTAATCTTTCTAAATATTGAACAGAACAATCAATGTTCATGGAGGGGGCAGTACAATGATACCAAATAAAAAGATACACCTTAGTTGAGATATGGACACATGTAACAAGCTGAGTACATAAGCTAGAAATAACAGTAACATTCAAACATTTGTTAAAAACCACAATAGCAGTTTTAGGTTTAACTTCCTTAGTATGTATGACATTGGCTGTTATAGGGAATCCAGTTACTTTAAAAGAATCAACAAAGGGTTCCTGTAAACGCAAAATATCATAATTTCTTGCTTCATCCATTACTGACCTAGCCTTTTGGCCATTAAGTTGCACTACTCTCAAAATATTATCAGTGATATCGTTTATGAAAAATTATTCATGAATATACGCATACTGGCAACCTCTAAAGCTTTGAGATACTCGGGGCACTTCGTATCTCTAATCGAATGTTCAAAGTTCCTACTTCTCCTTTTACAATTAGTACATTTAGCCGGTGAATCCTTACACTAGCAATCATTATACACATGACCACAAATTACACTTTTATGAGTACAGTGTGACGCTGCATAGCCAAGGCATTTAAAACACTTTGTTAGAATTACAAAATTCCTAAATTTATATGATGAAACTAATAAATATCCTATCATTATTAAACACATACTTATACAGCTGAGGTTTTAAACTTCTAACCCAATTAGAAAGAATCTATTTGGCCCCAGTACTAAATCTAAAAGTTATCCGTTCAGCAAATGTTACCCTGGCAGCAAACCCAAAATTTAGTCAAAGAAGAACTTAAAATAAAATTAACTTTAAGTTATTAATCGCTACTAACAACAAATGAAACACTTAGTAAAAAACAAAATCACTGTTAATTCTCCCCAAACTTGTTGACGGACAAACTACGCCAGATAAATCAAAATCATTATTTGTAAGGTGCATGTGGACATGTGTGTGTATAGGTAGGGTGGCTCCTAGAACGTCCGTTCAAATCCACCTCGTTTCTTTGTACGTTGAACAGACTCTGCAAAACAGGCCAGCGTGTAATATAGTGCAATGTTCGTGTAGTTTAATGCATGTTATGTTATGCTGACCTCTTGGCTACCCAGAAGCAGCTATCACCAGGAAGGCTGCTTCTAGATACTCGTCCACACCACGGGAAGGTGGGCCAGTTCCAGTAGATGGGACGCATAAGGTCTCAGGTTATGAGACAACAACACTTAAAAAAAAAAAAATCCTCTGGGGGCCCAATCCAGAGCTAAAATAAAAAAAAATAAATAATATATATATATATATATATATATATATATAAATAAATAGAAAATAAATAAAGAAAAAATAAAAATAAAAAATAATAATAAAAACATTAAATAAATAATAATAATAAAAAATTAAATAAATAATAATAATAATAATAATAAAAAAAATCCTCCTCATCATCACCATTAGTCTCTTGGGCATTCTGGACACACTTCGGTAATGTTTTCAACACACTATTTTTGTTCAAGTGTTTAACAGGCGTTTCCTCAGTTCAAAGGCTCCCTTTGCAAAATCCTGGAATAATTGAAATACACTCCTATTAGATAAGAACACCTCTTCCCGACCTAACTCATTTTCAGCAATGATTTCCCTGACATTATCATAAATTGTACACACATATAATATATGGTGCCAGCTTTCAACCTCACCACAAAAACAGAGATCTGTATCCGAAAGTCCCAATTGAAATAATTTCGTTTTCATCGAGCCGTGACCTAAAATGATGTTTGTAAACTTGGTGTAAACCAGCTTCGAACTGTTCTGTCACTTAAAAAGGTAACATCAGGAATAAATTTCTTTGTCACTCGACCAGAAGATACAGTGTCCCATCTTGTTTGCCACAAGTTAACAATCTCGTTTAAACATCTTCTCTTCTCCCTCTTAATGTCAGAATTTATGTCAGCTTCTATACCAACAAGTCTAGTAGATATTTTCTTCTTAATGCCATAGCACAGCCCTCGATAAGCCACGAACGAATCCAAGGGGACTGCCCCCAGCCATCACTTGAAGTGCAGTCGTAGCTACAGTTCTACATACCCTTAATATACTGAGAAGCATTGTTCTTTGTATTGAGTTTAATTTAGCCTGAAATCTAACAAGAGCCACTCTGTGAGACCAAACTCCCGCTGCATACGTAACCATAGGCAGAAACACCACCTTATAATATAAAAATAAAGTTTTATTGGACACACCCCAATCTCCTCTTGATACTCTTATAATATAACCGGCAAATTTCCTGATCTTGCTATGTAGATGTGTTATATGCGCATAATAAGACAACTTGTGATCAATAATGAGCCCCAAGTATTTAGTTTCAGAAACCATAGTCAACTGTCTCCCATTTAATTTTATTTGCGGCGGTCGTCCCAAATCAAGTTTTGTTTTAAAAAGCATCATTTTGGTCTTTTGTGGGCTAATGGTAAGCTTAAATCCTTGTGCCCAGGTATTAATATCATTTGTAAGGTGCAAAGATGACGCAGGTACACAGACTTTACAATAATACCCTTCACCGCACTAAGCCAGAGATTAACAAGCGGCAAAGATATCATCTCGCCGGAAATAGGATAAATAAATAACATATAGCAGATTGAATTTAGTTAAAAATAAAATACAATAATACATCAAATTAAAATAACACAGGACAGTTTTCTTGAATTCAAATTTCCCTGAAATTCTTGCCGATCCGGAGCGATCTCACATCAGTTGATGGTTGTGGAACAAACGTGCAGATCTAGGATGCGCCGTCTGTACTTTTTCTCATCAACGATTTTGCACAGGTCGGCGTCTAAGTACTGAGCTAGATGGACATTCTGATAAGAGAGGAACCGATCTTTAAAATGTAACCTCGACGGAAGAGCGAGAAGCTTTGGAGTGGAGCGGAGCGCTGGTTGGGTGATCCGCCAGCACACAATGTTTCAAATGTTGGACCCTGAGATTCTTCCAGCGATCATTTTAATGGTAAAGATTAGTCTTCTTTCGTTCATTAAGGTTGCGAATCTGCTTAAATTCAGTGCTTTCGCCATCGGCGTTGTGTGAAGTTGTGGTGGGAGGTGCGAGGTAGCCCACTTCAGGAGCCAGTATTTCACGGAGTTCAATGGTTTGATTGTTTTGTCTGCGGCCGAGCCCCACAACTCTACCTCATACAGTACACCTCCGAAGATTATCGTCCTGATATACGTTCTTATCAGATTTGTGTTATGAACATGTAGCAAGTGATGCTTGGCAATCCACCGTTTCCTGTTGAATTTAGCACAGAGTTCTTCAATGTGATGATAAAATCTTAATTTTCGATCCAATGTCACACCCAGGTATTACCGGCTGAATGATGGTTGGTGTGGGTTTCAGTGAAAAGACCACATTTTGCAGGTCAAATCTCATGAGGTACTGCTGTATTTCTGATAAAGTCTTGTTGATGGTTAATGTAGTGTCTTCATCGGTCGAGTTTATTTTTGTTAAGAGCTTCAAGTCACCTGCATATGATGACATATCTGGTCTATTGTGTACTAGCAGGTTAATTATAGCTGTGAAAAGAATTCCAGACAGGACTCCCCATTGTAGAACGCCTGCTTGTATTTGCCTAGTATACGTCTGCTTTCCTATGAACATTTTGAAGTTCTATCCTGAAGAAGGGATGTAGACATGTACAGTATGTTATGTTGGACGGCACCTGAACGAAAGTTGAACTCCGCCTTTGTACACTGGGATGGTTACAGAGCACTGTAACAGGCCAGAAATGTGTGTGTTGCTCTGAATGTCCAAAGACAGTTTGGAGCCATACAAAGTAACCCCGTGCCAGCAAGCCGGCAACACACACACACACACACACACACACACACACACACACACACACACACACACACACACACACACACGTCATTCCGAGAAGAGAGGACAGCAGAAAATATAAGAAAGAGAATAGCATAAAATAAATAAATAAAATAAAATCTTTATCCATGTCTTTGCCCACGTCTTTATGCAGTGCTGCCCCAAGTAGTCCACAAACAGAAGTAGTAATGTCATTCAAACAAGATCAGTAGGAACAAGTTCTAGATATAATTCTGTTAATCTGGAGTGGAATCAGAAGTTACTGGTCGATGACGGTATCACTGAGCAGAGGAAGGATTTAGTTGCAGAGAGTCTTGATAAAGGAGGCGCTCTGTAGCCAGGTGGGAAGGAACAGCAGTGCGTAGTACACGCTTCTTGATTAGACCGGGGTTCGAGCCCGTCACCACCAAATACGGAGAATGCGGAAAGGTCAGGGAATGACCACCGCATATCCCGGAGCAATATGGCCTTAGTTGCTAATGCTCCTAAAAACCAAATAACAAACAAACAATCTTGATAAAGGATGAGTCAGAAAAGTGCAGCATTTGTTAAAACATTTGCTTGTTCTTGAAAACCAAAACAATTTTGTACATAACGTCATCAGGACGACAGACGAGGCAACAGGCTGTGTTATGAATTATGATGTTTTTTCAGTTTGATTTCTTCAATTAACATCGAGGTTGAAAGTCTTCCTTCGATTAAAAGCAGCATTGCAGAAGGTTTGAAGAGCCTGGAAATTGTTGACAGAAATGAGTATCTTCTAACTCTCCCGTACTGTTGCCTTAAGAGACAATCTTAAGTCCTCCTAAATGGGACATTCAAAAAGTACGTGAGGAGAGTCTAACGGTAGCCCACATCGACAGGAGATTGTATTAGAAAGCCTGAATTGGTATAGTTTTGCGTTAAGCGAACCACGTCCAGTTAGTATGTAGGAGGTAAACAGTGAAGGTGAATACCATTTTCAGGTGGATGATGAAAGTAGTGCAGTTACGTCGGGAACGAATTTTTCGGTAATAGCTCCTTTTTCGGTAGAATTCCATCTCATCTGCCTGGTGTTCACTAACAAATTCCAGCATCGGGTTCGTTCAATTTTGGGATCAGCCTGAGGGTTAACAATAATTACCTGAAATTACGTAGAAATGCCTCTGCGAATATAAAAGCAAAGCCCTCTAAACACAACATGCAGGTCAATTGATGTAGAGCTGGAGTTGATACTGTTCGGCAAACGTGGAGTGGGCTAAGGAGAAAACAACGTTGAATAGTGGATAACTTAGTTTGTACAGTACGTCTAAACCGAAGGCTGGCAGCATAGGTTGTAATTGGGATTATGGTAGTATTGTAAAATATATGTAGGGTTTTAGTGTTCAAGCCCCAGTCTTGTGTGGTAATTTCAAGCAGCATTGCGGTAAAACCCTTAACTTTGACGGACAGATGTTAAATATGTGCAGTAAAGGAAAAGCGGTCGTCGATGATGACTCCTAAAAATTTGGTGCTTCGGACAAGTGGAAGTGATTTTTTGTCACGTTTTACAACTGGTGGTCTGCCATAGTCTAATTTGTGTTTAAAAATCATGATCTTCGATTTGGTTGGGGATAATTTCAATTTGTTCTTAGAGGACCAAGACGATAGTTCATAGAGTGCTTTATTGGCATAGAGTTCTAAATCAGATCTTGAGCTTCTATTCACCAAAATGATAAGGTCATCTGCATACGCAAGATGTTGAACATTTTGAAATTCAGTCGTCCTAAGCAGCTAATCATCAAGAACTAGGTTCCAAATCAAGGGACCCAAAATTGATCCTTGGGGGCAACCACGGGAGACAGATCTGTGAATCTTCGTGCTTTTAGTGATGACGGTGCGATCAGCAAAGTAGTTTCTAACAAGTTTATAAAGCTGGAGAGAGCAATGATTGGAACGGAGTCTACTGAGAGCGCTCTCCCACCATAAAGTATCAAAAGCCCTCAAAATCGATAAAGATTGCCATAACGTACTTGGAAATGGAGCTATCGATAAGGTGGTGAAGTTTTAATAAGGCGTCTTCGCATCCAAGCCCTTGCCTAAAACCGTATTGAAGAGAGGAAGAAGTAGAAAAGAAGGGATGCTAGAAACTTCAATACTTGGCCTGTGATATGATAGTAATTTTGAAATAGCTTAAGCAAGGCTGGAATGTTGAGACTGTCGAACGCCGCTTGTAGATCCAGGTATGTGATAGCAATTTCTTCTTTCTCCTCAAACGATCCAAGGATGGCATTGGTGGTCATAAGCAGATTACTAATTGTTGGTCTGTCGTGCAAAGCATAATGAATTTGATGTGGCCTGTGCGTGGTATGTGTTTTATGTAGTCTTACTTCGTTTAACCTTAAGATATTTTTAATTTCCTTGGAAAGCGAACTTATTAAATTTACTGTCATGCATTTCCTCCAATCACTTGGGCTAATTTACCATGTGTCAACTAAAATCCTGAAGATGATTCGCTCTTAATTATCATTGACTTGGGACTGATACCAGTTTTCAGTAGAGAAGTGCATTTAAAACTATTTCTGTAATACAATAGTTGAAATAATATTATTAAATATAGTTTATTGTAAGAGATAAGTAATTATAAGATACAGGACAGTACTTTAAATCTCACCTGGCAGTACGCAGGATTAGTTCAGATTGCAATACATATTGTAAATTAGCTGTTCCTATTATTTAATTCATCGATAATATTTATTTACAGTCATTTTTGTAATTGAGGCATCATCTTGTGTTTTACCATTCAAAATACTTGGAAAAAAATTAGGAGTTAACAAAATGTAAGCCACATTCTAAAACTGAGCTTGTTTAGTCAATTGTTAAGCTTTAGGTAGCAAAACTGGTTTGCCAAATCATGCAAGATCAATGTGGCAAAATATTAGATTTAGTGTTATGATTTTTCATACTGCTATTCACTTTATATTTTGAAAAATTTATTAAATATCATTTACGTTGAATAATATCCTATGATTTTCGCTCATTTCATTTATGAACCTATTAAATTTACTAAATATTATCATGATTGTCATTATTCTGTATAGATTACTCGAAAATAATCTATACACATTACTTTTGAATAGAAAAGTACCATAAATATATAACATTGAATATTTATGGTACTTGCCTATTATCCTTCTACCAATTTAAGTTACAAGTTAGCGTAACATAACCAGTGTATATTTACTTAGAACGAAGGTTGCACTGCTAGAGTGGTAACGTCGAAACTATTGGCGAAAGTCAATAGACGACAAGTGCTGAAAAAAATATATAACAACATTTAAATCTTTTTTTAAGGTGATGCATTACTTACTAACATGACTGTACATCCTTCATTTAGTAAGGTCACACATTATAGTTTGATCCTTTTATATCGTGTGAGAAAATTGACGTAAAGTAGAAACTAGTTTACAAGACACTTACACGCTGATTATTAAGAGGAAATAAATACAATTGTCCATTCAATAAAAGCAGATTTAAAATTTTCAAATCCGGAATAAGTTGACATACAGCTTAATTTTAGATTTATTGAGTATTTGCATAAGAATGGAATTACGATCATGATTAATAAGAATAAAAATGAACAGATCGTTGTTCATGCAGTTTCCATTTGGGTTCCGTGGTGGGTGGGTGGGAAGCCACCCACCACGGAACCCAAATGGGACGCCCTCTACTTGGGCACTGAACCAAAATAAAAAATACATTGGGAATCCTGATAAACCTATTTCTTAAGGGGGCCCCAACATTGTCCCTATCTGCAAATACAAATGAAGAGGTAACGAACTGAAATACCATCAAGGCTTGTCTCAAGATTTTTTAATCAGCCAAACCAACAGCGACAAACCTATTGGGAAAAATATCTCCCTTATTCATACAGAAAAGTTTAGACGGGTTAGCAGGTTCCCCTAAATCAGTTAAGAATCTTCGTTCTCAAGGCCTCTTAATTGAAACCAAAAATTTAATAAAATATTTTGAGCAGCCACTCCAAGCAACATCAATTGGAGGGATACCGATTACCGTAACACTAAATTCATCGAGAGGTGTCATTTCTGAGTGGGACCTTCTTGAGATTACTAAGAAGGAAATCGGCTCTGAACTAAAACCACAGGGATTGATTGCTGTTAAAAGAATTTCTGCGCGTAGGGATGGGAAACTTGTTCCCACTAGAAACTTCATCCTGACGTTCAATTCACCAACGTCTCCTAATGAGATCGAAGCTGGCTGCATCAATTGTCCAGTGCGTTCTTATGTCCCAAATCCCTTTCGGTGCCTTAGCTACAAGAAATATGGACATTCGAAAATGGTGTGCTGCAAAGGAAATAACATCATGTTTAGCTGCAAAACCCACCTGCATTAATTGCCCAAGGAGAACGTCCAGCCTACTCACAGCATGCCGAAAGCAAGAAAAGTGGTGTGACCACCTACAAATATCAACAAACCCACCTACGCTCAGAAGGTAGCAGGGAGATGTTCCATCGGAACTGAGACAGAAATGACCATTTCTCCAAAAAAGTGATTCACTCCCATCGCATGTTACCTCTTAAGCTCACAAAAACCCGCACAGAAAGATCAATCAGCTGCCACTCTCATATCGGTACCTTCTAATGCTCCACGAGTAAAAAAAGCAATTTCCAGAGAAAAGACCAAGAAAGTGGAAGAACCCTCTGGTAAAAATGGATGTTGAAGAAAAGAAGGTACAAGATAATTCGGTCTCAGAACTCCTTGCTGAGGAGGAAATGGACACAGGACAGCGTCCATACTTCCCCAAAGGAGATAAATCCAAGACTGAGAAAAGTAAGCCCTCAGCGCTTAGGAACGCGCTTGATGAACCCACCAAGCCAAAATAATGGTTGGATTTCGGCAAACAACGATGACATCAAGGCTCTCCTGCAAAAGCATGAGCTAATTTGCTTTTGCTCGCAAGAGACATATTTGAAGGCAAATGAAAATCCTTAGTTCCATAATACTATTATCGTACGAAAGGACAGAGCTGGGGATGAACCTGCTCACGAGAGGGCTGCTATTCTTCTGGGCAACCATTCCCCATTTCCCACCAACGGTAGCAATTCGCCTTACGGTTGTGTTTTTACTAACAGTCTGTTCTGTTTATTTGCCACCTGGCACTGACATCTCCCAGAAAGACCTTGATGATCTCATTGTGCAGCTGCCCACCCGTTGAGCGATTTTAATGGACATAACATCCTGCGAGGTAGTGTTGACATTAATGGAAGGGGACGTGTCACAGAACATGTGCTCACTAACAACGACCTTTCACTTCTAAATGTTAGAATTAACACCTTTTTCCATATGCCTACCCGTACGTTCTCTACTGTTGATCTTTCTTTATGCTCCCTCCTCCCGCTCTCTTTCCTTCGCTTACTTTGGGGATAAACGAGAACCTATACATAAGTGATCACTTCCCCTTGATAGCCAGCCTACTTAACGGGAGAACTAGTCTACCTTTAGGTTTACCGCAGTGGAAGGTTGATCAAGCTGATTGGAATGCCTTTCAACATCAGTAAGGAGCCTATCAATGATACAGTGGCGTACATCACAGGAACCGTTGTTTGTGCAATTGCAATTCCGAAGACATTTACCAAAACCTTGGTGGAATGCTGAATGCATAGCAGCAAAATAAAAAAAAAGTCACGAAACAAAGCTTGGGGATATTCCGACGATATCGTACTATGCCCAATTTCTTAGACTTCAAACATGCACGCGCAAAAGCACGTTATATTCGCGGTCAGAGCCAAAAGGAATCGTTAATCCACTTTACATCCACTGTTACTCAGTCGATCAGCACTAAAGTTGATTTGGACAAAATCTGTAAATTACACTGCACCCTTTATCGGTCCTGGAATATAATGGATGTGTTATTGCAGTCCTGACTGCAATAGCTAATGCTCTTGAAGGAACTTTTGCTACCATCTCTTCAACATCCTCTTACTCCCCAGATTTCCTTGTCCTGAAAGACAAACAAGCAAAGCAACTAATTAACTTCAAATCTAAGGATTCTCATCCGTATCATGGGCCGTTCACCATAGAAGAGTTAGAAACAGTTCTAACACTTACCAAGGCAAGTGCTGCTGAACCAGATCTCATCCATTATGAAATGATCAATCATCTGTCTGCTAATTCTGTGACCAATTTCTCTTTCTGTACAATAGGATCTTTCTAGAAGAAGTTTCTGGATTCCTGGCATAAGGCAATTGTGTTTACTTTTCCTAAATCAGGAGAAGACCCCAAAATACCAACAAACTACCGTCCTATTGCTCTGACTAGCTGTCTGTGCAAAATCCTGGAGAGAGTGGTCAACGCCTGCCTCATATAGCAGGCGCCAAGGAGCAGCAGTGCATAGCACACGCTTCTTGATTAGACCGGGGTTCGAGCCCGTCACTACCAAATACGGAGGATGCGGAAAGATGAGGGAATGACCACCGCATATCCCGGAGCAATATGGCCTTAGTTGCTAATGCACCTAAAAACCAAATAACAAACAGCCTCAAAAAGCATTTGGAGCAGATGGGCTCATCTCTAGAGTGCAGTGCAGTTTCCGAAGGAATAGGTCCACTTCAGACAATTTAATCAGGCTTGAAATATTCAATCAAGACGCCTTTTTAAAACGCGAACACCTGATGTCTGTGTTCTTCGATATGGAAAAATCGTATGACACAACTTGGAGATTTGGAATTTTAAAAGAGGTTACCTTACAGCTTTTATCAAAAACTTTGAAATACTCCCAGTATTTCAAATAACTTACTTGGCGGAAACTTTGTCCGCCGTTACGCTAAACTGCATTATGATTATAGTGCCCATATTTTTTTATTCCTGGTGAATACAGCCTACCATACGTTCAAGACACTGAATTTCGACTGCGAAACAGAAAAGAAGTTAGTTCACCAGTTTCCGTAATAATTGCCAATGCTGCCAGAGGCTAACGGAGAAACCATTTTTCCCGCTTTATATGTCACTCCATGATCAGTAAGAAGGTATCAATACCCCAGAGATCGTCACAAGCGAGAAAGTGACTGTATGCGATGCAAGACCACAATGTACGCGTAGCGCTTCACGATAAAGATAACTTAATCAAGGTTTGTTGTAGTAGGTTTTAGGAGAATCAGCGACTAAGGACATATTTCTCTGTAAATTGTGTGTTCTGGGGTAGATTTTCTGTTTGCTGGACGAAAATCTTGAGTTTTCGGGATAAAAAAATCATGCTACCCTCGCCTGAGACTGCCTAACTCAGCCATGTTGTGAAAAATGCTCATAAAAATTCCTCACGTCATCGACGGAACCCGAACTCAGATCTTTTCTACCCGGTGTTGGGAGGATGACGATTGTACCAACTGTGCTAACCACGAGAACCTTAATCAAGGGAACTGTTAATATATCTGGTTTCCAGAAAAAAATTTTAACATCTAAGTTCTGAGATACAATGAATAATGTACTTATTTACGTCTAGACTGCCTGTCAGTGGGTAAAAGTGACTGATATCTCGAATATCATCTAACATTGTTACTGTGGGAGACTCCTTTTCTATTTAAATTATTAATTCTTATTCCCCAAAATCAAATCTACATTGAAAGAACACCCCTTTTGAAAACTTATAGGACTAAGGAACTGGGAGCGGTCAGTTCAAATGCTTTTAAAGAATACGTTTCCAACAGCTCTGCGAGCGATCTCACAAGTATGCAGCTGCTCAGGACAATAACTTTGAAAAATAATGAATGCTTTTTTTTTTTTCGTTCTAACATCTGGTTTTCTTTAAACCGACTTACCTGAAATTTAATTGTCAAACCTTGTAGTTCCCTCCATATATGTATGAGTGGTTATTTCAACACTCAACACAGTCATAAAAATATAATTAATTATTGTCGTACAGGAAAGAGAGTTATGCCTACAGAATTTGGAGTCACACAAGTCAGATTGCGATTTTCTTTTCCTTTGTAACGACTGCTCTACCATATTTGCAGGAGGAAGTGCTTTAAAAAAGAAAACATGAAATAATAGACTTCAATATTCACATGTACGGTATTGATTTAAAAGTTTATCGAGTACATTATCCCTCAATTTCACAGTAAAGTTAGTCAAGTTATTACTTTCAAACACATTGACATCAGAAAGCACATGTTTTTTAGACTGTTGTTTCCTATACAGGTATATCTTAGGCATTAATAAAGAAATCCATTAGAAAATACATTGTGTTCGTTATTAATTTAGTATAGTTTTCATATTGGAAATATATTTCCACTGCTAAATGGCTTATTTTCTAACGAAAATTTTTGAACATTCATGGAATGTCTTCCAATGAAAGAGAGGAAGAAAACTAATAGCACGCGAATTTTTTTCTTTCAGATATTCTCTATCGTTTGGCATTTAGGGCCTAGCCCATTTGCAGAGAAATTACGCTTTGAAGTGTTCTTCGGGCAGTGTAGAATTGTTAATATTTGACGTTTTTTTTTTCCTTTCCCCAACGCCTTTGTTTCATTGTTTTAACATGAGCTGATAATCGCTTGAAAGTGTTTCTTTTTGGAGTAGTAGTAATAGTGTTAGTAGCGTCCCTTGTTTTATGTCTTTTGAAATAGCTTTGCGTAAGAAAGTACAGTTTATTCTCAAAGCCTCCTTGCCCATTAAGGAAAATTGCTTAATTCATTCCTGAATAATTGAAAGTTCGCTGGTGCGAGTCTCGAGAAACGCAAGTGACTGTAGTTGAACTAGATGATCAGAAATGTATTCCGCAGTTGGCTGTTTTCTTGCACGTGTGTGCAAGAAAACAGCCTAATCACACACACACACACAAGGGTGTGGTTACTCTGCTGGATTATAGCGCGGCGATTAGCCAGCTTCATCTGGCAGCGCAGAAGTGAGATGAAAAAGATGCTTCCTGTATTCAACAATTAAGTGGAAATTGCGTCTTAGCATTATCCCTCATCAAATAATGATGTGTATTGTTATTCGCTGCTCTCCTCGTAGATTATAGGAAAGCATGGTTGTCATCGCCGAGTATTTCTCATTGCGGGAAATGATCTGGATCTGTATGTGGCTTTGCTTGTGTTACGGCAGTGAAACGAATCGATCGCCTTTGCATGGCGATGCTGATTTTGACAGCCTAATTACGCGGTCCCTGCACAGGTCAAGTAGTCGTATAAGATAAGCACACAAGAGGCAGAGCGAAAAAAAGGAGAGGCGATCAGGGACTGAAAAAATATATAGTGATTACTGAAAACTAACAAAAAAAAAGTATGAAGGAAACATGACTGTTTGTAGAATGACATAAGATTATGGAAATTTAAAACTGAAATATGCTGTATATCAACACACGTTAATGAAGTAGGAAAAAATACAGTAAATAAAAGGAAAAACTTATTACATGGAAATTAAAGAAATACTGAAGAATAGAGAAGAGAACTATGAACACAGTAATACTTTAACCAGGACTTTGAATTAATCTGTCTCATAATGAGTATTTTACATAGAGAAAGAGACTAATTTAAAGTCCTGATATAAATATATACTGTATATAGCTTAGTTAACAAAAATATTATTAAACATTACATTCAAGATCATTTTTTCTGATGACGAGGATGTTGAAAATGTTGTACGTCCTCTTTTAATGCAGCAAACGAGGGAAAAGTGTATAAATGTTTTTGGTGATTGTATTGAAAAATAAATGCTATGTCCAGGTCAATTTCCTGTACTTGATTTTTTTTAAAATTCGTGGCTTACTTATTAACTCACCCTCATATTTGGCCATGATTATGTACAGGAGGTGGACACCTGATATGAAAGTAATAGGGTTTTGTAATGGCTGTATGTATGAATGCAGTGATTATTTATTTTTGTTTCTTGCAAGTAGTACTGTGAAAGAAACGTGATAACAGCTGATGTTTATTTAGGTGATATAAAAAAGTACATGAATAAAATGTAAGTAAGGAGATTAATGATACTGGATATATCCAGTAATAAATTTAATGACAAATGACAAGAATGTAGCTTTCAGGGTAAAATATACCCCTTCATCAGCAATATACAGATTCTAACGGAATAATGACGTTAGAGACAGAGTTGTGCGCGCAGGCCGCGAGATTGAACATTCAACTACTAGATTGGCGCTCATTGTTGGTGCACGAACTTCTGTGAGTTTGCTTCCAGCATTTATCCAGCGTCAAGACAGTTGTTTCCAAGATAGGGTGTAGCCTCACGCCCTTGCAGCGATGCGTGGTTCTTCAATTGCATGATATGTTGAGCGACTCTAGCCAGAGATGGTGGCGGAAGTGCCGGGATTGGTCAATCACTTCGTAATCGCGTTTAGGGTTAAGGTCATGGTGAGTCGACCAGAAATGGTCCACGATTGGGAACATTTCTTGTTCCCAATCGTGGAACATTTCTCGCCTTGTTTACACTGACCACTCGGTCAGTGTCAGCAAGGCTAATTGATCTGTCATGCTCCGCAAGGCGTCTCGAGCTCTCTCCTGTGTAGCAACTGCCACAATCTTTGCAAGTTACGCGGTATATCACTCCGCTAAGTAAAAGAGGGCCGATCGGAGGTTTCACGTTAGAAACCAGGGAACGTAGTTGTATGCATTTTATGCGATATTCCCGGAGGATTTTCGAAACCTGGTTCGATCTGCCCGGATAGGCATATTGTCATGTGGTGATGATGGTCTCGGGCGGATTGCGAGCTCTTGCGCTTGTAGCAGGCACTTGTCTAATATGTGGGTTGGATAACCACAATTGACCAGGTCAGTTTTTACCCAGGAAATCTCGGTGCGCCTAGCTTCCTCTGAGCTGGAATGGCTCCAAGCTCGGGCGGTGCTGTTGAGATGGCTAGGGGCGTGAGCCAAATGTTGATAAACTGCCCGCACCATATTGGCTTACGGTATACTGAGGTCTCCAGGCGTGGGCCCACATGCTTTACCAGAACATCTAAGAATGGAAGGGACCCGTCTACTTCTAATTCTAAAGTGAACTGGATGAATACTGATAAAGAATTGAGGTACTCCAGTAGTGCCTCCGAACCACGCGAGATGACGGTGAAGATGTCATCGACATATCTGCACCAAACTGTAATAGGTACAGGCGGGCTCAGGAATATATGTTGGCCACGGAGGAGCTAACAGGGGTACCCACAGCAGTACCGTGCACCTGCTTGTACAGGCAATCCCCGAGGTTGAGGGCAATACAGTTGTCCTCTGTGGATAGCAATGTTCTGCTCGGTAGATCTGAGTCGTTCTCCAGAAGTCGCTTGGTGCAGTTTACGGCCTTGTTGGACTGGAATCGATGTAAACAGGGACACGACATCATCTCACTTTCAGTGATCGAAAGTTCTTTAATTAGGTGAATGAACTGGCCCCTGTTAGTGACAGTGTGGGCCGTATTTCCTACCAGAGGTGTAAGGAGTCGCGCAATGTACTTAGACAGCTCATATCTTGGCGTATTGCAGCAGGACACAATGGGCCGGAGAGGAACGTCTGGCTTGTGAATCTTAGGTAGGCCATAAAACTGTGGTAGTTGGCAGCCCGTGGAATGCAGTAGCCACCGAGTCAATTCCGAAATTTTCACAGATTTTAACCATGTGGAAACTAGTTTGTTGACGTTTGACTCTAGGCGTCCCAAGACTGATGGGTGGATCGGTCACAGGTTCATAGACATCGGGATCCTGTAGGAGATCCGATGTCTATGAACCTGTGATCTGGATATATACAGTATCATTAATCTCCTTACATTTTATTTATGTACTTTTTTATATCACTACTAAATAAACATCAGCTTTTATTACGTTTCTTTCACAGTACTACTTTGCAAGAAACAAAAAAAATAAATAAATCATCACTGCATTCATACATACAACCATTACAAAACCTTATTACTTTCATATCAGGTGTCCACCTCCTGTACAAATATGAGGGTGAGTTAATAAGTAAGCCATAAATAAAAAAAAATCAGGTGCAGGAAATTGACCTCAACATAGCATTAATCTCCTTATACAATGGAATCCAGTACAACAGGCCCATTTGTATTCGAAAGTGGTCAATTTGTTGGTGCACGTTTAGGAGGTGTATTAGTGACTAATACTGCTGGCTTGTTTAATGGATGTATCGAAAGTGATGTCTGCATTCACTAAGCATAGAAAATTTAATATCATCAGGACGAATTGTGGCAGAAAATGCAAACTAACTGAAAGGGACTGCTGGACTCTGAAAAGGATTGTAGCCCAAAAACATAAAACTACTGCCTCAAAAATAATTGCAGAATTTAATGTGAGTCTGAACATTCCAGTTTCTAGCAAAATAGTTCGGCGAGAACTTCATAAAGGTCTTGTTAAATTTATGGCAGAGCCGCTAGTTACTGA
This sequence comes from Mastigoproctus giganteus, assembly GCF_048544385.1. Taxonomy (NCBI): domain Eukaryota; kingdom Metazoa; phylum Arthropoda; class Arachnida; order Uropygi; family Thelyphonidae; genus Mastigoproctus; species Mastigoproctus giganteus. Next base: position 141,657,510 of record NC_143576.1, read on the forward strand.
TGGAATGTTATAAGAAACACACAAACTGGACACCTGATGATTGAAAATATTTTCAGACGAATCATCATCATTCACACTTTTCTCCAACATCAGGGAGAGTTTACGTTTGGGGAATGCCAAAGAAATCAAATCATCTTGACAGTTTTGTGCTGCCTATCAAACATGAAGAAGATCAACAATGGTTTGGTAGCAATATCTTTGTGTTCTTTAGATTCTGTCATCACCCTGAATGGACTAATTATTGTAACTGATTACCCTGATATTCTGAACGACCAGGTTCATGTCGTAGTGCAGAGATTGTTTTACACAGATGAAGCCATGTTTCAAGATGATGATGCTCTAATACGTACAGGCAGATGTGTCCAATCTTGAAACTAAAGCTAAATATTCCCCATGGCCTTAAACGTTATAGAGCCACTATAGGCATTTTTGAAAAAGAGAAGCAGATTTCATCTATCTTCATCACTTAATGAGCTTGAAACGTTTCTCCACAAAGAATGGTCCAAGATTTGTTTTAATCTATTCCACGTAGATACAAGCTGTTTTAAAAGCAAAGGGTGGTCTAACATCATATTGTTCCATATCTGTAACTTATAAAAATAATGGAAACACTTATCACGAACGTTTCCGTTATTTTTTCCACCCGCTGTATGGACGTGATAGTTGATTTTTAACTGCTAAGTACTGTGATCCATCCTGAAGAGGTCCCGAGTGCCAAGCGATATTAGCTTCCAGAGTGATCATCTAGTACGCTTAACTGTAAATACATTTCTCCTGAGTTTCGCAAGTCCGATAACTCCTGAATATTATATTCAAATACTATAACCTAGAAAGGAAAGCCACCTTTCTTTAATCCTTCTTTTATTTTTAGTTAATACTAACCTTCTTCTTCGCTTGGGTCACTAGGTGGCACCGCTCTTGCCTCCACGTGGCGGGGCTGGTAACCTTGGAGAAAAAGACAATCTCCCGGGGCCAAAAAGGACATATCATGAGTAAGTCAAACTCAGACTTTTCTGGGCTGCCAGACGCAACCCAGATATCAAAAAAGAAAGATAATTCCACAGCAGGAACTGCAAAGCGCCAAACAACTGAGCCAGAGACCTATCCAATTCCAACTTATTTGATCATCCATTCAACTGGTAAGAATACAGTTGGCAAAGTTTCTCCATTTAGAGTTCAAAAGGAATTGGAAAGTAGAGTTGGATCTCCGAAATCCGTAAAAAGACTCAGGTCAGGAGATATTCTCATTGAGACATCTAATGCCAAACATTTGAGCGACTTCTGAAAGTTAATTTCTTTGCAGGACGTCCAGTAACTGTAACACCCCACAGATCACTGAACACCTCTAAAGGAGTGATCTCAGACTGGGACTAACTAGATGTATCTGAAGAAGAAATGCTAGATTTTTGGTTTGGTTTGGATTTTATTGGCGCATTAGCAACTAAGGCTATAATGGTAACCTTGGAGAAAAAGACAATCTCTAATGTCTTTTATAATCCAAGACCACAGAAATGCTAGAAGAACTGAAAGAACAAGGAGTTATTCATGCAAGAGAATCTCCACCAGAAAAGATGGCAATCTGACCTTGACCTTTAATACACCGAATCGTCCATCATCCATTAAGGCCGGATATCTGGTATGCAATGTAAGACCATATGTCCCAAACCCGCTACGGTGTTTCCGATGTCAGAAGTACGGACATTCCCAGACAGCTTACCGGGGAACCCCTACTTGCGCAAAGTGTGGTTCAGTAGAACATGATTGCGAAAACTGTAATGCTCCTCAACCAGTATGTCCAAACTGCAAAAAAGACCATCCCGCTTATGCAAGAACATGTGAGCACTGAAAAGTTAGAAACTTATCCATAAATATAAAACCAACCATAATGTTTCTTACCAAGAAGCAAAGAGAATCATCTCACCACCAACTCATGCAAACAGACTTACGTATGCCCAAGCCACCAAAAAATTCCAATCAACCGCATCGCAAACTGAACTAAGAGTACCCCCAAAAGAGTCTTTCTCGAATTAAATAAAATCTTTGTACAGTGCAACTCAAACCCAAGCAGTCAATACACCAATTTCCATACCACTCGAAAACCTCCACACCCCGGATGAAAGACTCAAAGAAAAACATATCCTCACTTCTAGTCACCAACAAGAAATGGACACTAAAGAAAAATCAGCAGATGACCCTGTTCTTCAAATTTTTGTTGAAGAAGACATGGACACAGAAAGGCCTTCCTTCCCAAAAAAACATAAAAACAGAAAACCTCAGCGACACGAAAACGCTCAGATAGTCTAACGAACAGAATAATACAGTGGAATTGTCGTGGAGTTCGTGCCAATATCGATGACCTATACGGTCTTACCTGTAAATACTCACCAATATGTCTCTGCCTTCAAGAGACGTACTTAAAACCCCAGAATACACAAAAATTGTCTCGTTATAACATTATTAGAAAATACAGAACCAATCAGAATATTGCACATGGTGGTGTAGCTTTTTTAACAAACCCAGATATTCCTACCAAACAGGCCTTATTGAACTCTCCTCTTAAGGCAATAGCAGTCCGTGTAGCTGCTGACATCCATATGACAATCTGCTTCTTATACATCCCACTAAGCTATACCCTCCAACGAAATGATCTAAACAATCTTATAGCTCAACCCCCAACACCTTTCCTCATTCTGGGAGACTTAAATGGTCATCACACTCTATGGGGTAACAACAACATCAATCAAAGAGGAAAACTAATTGAACAGTGTCTAGACAATAACAACCTCCTCCTAAATGACGGTTCACCTACATACATCACCTTCTTTCAGGAACAAGTATTGCATTAGACTTGTCTATCTGTTCAGCAACCTTGTCCTACTCTTTTTTTTTGTAGTTGTTGGCGCAGCGGCTTCTGTGGCCATAATGCACCTCCCAAGGTTTTTGCAGTACTTTGATCCAAGCCCGAGGCGGGATTCGAACCCGCGACCTTTGGGTTGCTAGGCAAGTACTTTACCCACCCGGCTAGCGCGGTCGGCTATCCTACTCTTAAGTGGGCGATAAACAACGATCCACTACATAGCGATCATTTCCCATAATAATTGAATTACTTAATAAGCCCTCTCGTCATCCTGCTAAAATTCCACATTGGCTCACTGATAAAGCGAATTGGCAGTCATGTACAAATTAACTAAGCTTGATCCCGAAATAATCCAAAATTCCACAACTGATGAAGCAGTTGACTATGTCACAAAAACGATATTACATTCAGCAGAACAAGCCGTACCGAAATCCTCTTCAAAATTACCGATTCATCCAAAATCTGGTGGAGTGATGAATGCCTTGTGGCTAAAAAAGAGCAAAGTAAAGCTTGGAATTTTTTTCGCCGGAGTCCAACTACAACCAATCTCATTCAATATAAGCGCGCTAGAGCAAGAGTGAGATATGTTAGACGCTGCAATAAAAAGACTGCTTGGATCTGCTTCACTTCGACTATCAATCAAGCAACTCTTACACATAAAATTTGGAAAGCAATCAGAAAAATGAGTGGCAAATATAAAACGATACCTCTTCCCATCATGGAATGGAGAGGGCAGAATGTAAATGATCCTGCTGGAATTCCCAATATACTAGGTGAAACCTTTGCAAAAACATCAGCAACAGAAAGTTATACACCGACCTTCAGAAGATTGAAAACAAGTTTAGAAAAACAAAAGTTAAACTTCTCTTCAAAAGGAGATGAACAATACAACTTACCTTTTACCATCCACGAATTACATAGAGCCTTTTCAACATCTAGACGCAGTGCTGTAGGACCAGATAATATTCATTATTCCATGATACAGAAACTAAGTACCGAATCATTACAGTCACTTCTTCATCTGTTCAATAGACTCTTCCTGGAAGATAAATTCCCTAATCAATGGCATCATGCTACTGTTCTTGCTTTCCCTAAACCATTTCATTTATTTATACACACAATTATTTAAAATTATGCAAAAAACTTACAAAGAAGATAAATATACATTAGCAATCTCTAAACCAGGTAAAGACCCTACAAATCCCACTTATTACAGACCTATCGCCTTGACCAGTTGCATTTGCAAAATTCTCGAAAACATGTTGAACCTCCGACTGATCTGGTACCTTGTAAATTTCAATTTACATTTCAATCTGCTACATTCTGCGTTTGACAAAACAGATCTACACTAGATATAATGTACTAGTAAGACTATAGAATTCCATTCGAAATGCATTCCTCAGATCGGAACATCATGTATTAGTCTGCTTTGATATCAGTAAGGCCAATGATTCCACATGGAAGTATAGAATACTCCGTGAATTACATCGCCATGGCTTTCGGGGTCACCTCCCGATTTTCATACAGCACTTCCTGTGCAAGCGTACATTCCCTGTTCGATTTAAAACCTCACTGTCCAAAGTATTTTCACAAGAAGAGGGAATCCCTCAAGGCTCTGTACTCAGTGCTTCACTTTTTATAATTGCAATAAACACCATTGCTGGACAACTTCCAAACACTATTGATAAAGCACTGTTTGTAGACGACCTTAGTATTTGGTGTCATGAGAAAAACATGAATACTGTTGAGAGACAGTTGCAAGGGGCAATAACTAAGATCTGTTCATGGGCTCAGACTAATGGATTTCAACTTTGTCCTGAAAAAAATTTTGTATCCATTTTTGCCGCCAACGCAAACTCCACCCCAATCCGGAGCTACAACTGAATTGCTAACCAATAGCAATTTATCCAAACATACGGTTCTTAGGAATCACTTTAGACCATAAACTCACTTTCGTTGAACATTAGCATTAGCATTAGTAGAGGCATTTGATGCAAGAAAGCAAGCTTATGCAGCATCAGCCAAAAAAAAAAAAAAACCCACTTCCACTTCACCCCTCTGTTCGTTCAAAATACCTGTCCAGCTGAGCCTTAAACTTATTTAGGCTATCAACCTCCACCACAAGGGATGGAAGTCTGTTCCACCAACCAACCACCCGCTGGCTAAAGGCAAATTTCCGCACGTCTATCCTACATCTGTCTTTCCTCAATTTGAATTTATGCCCTCTCAGGTGATTTTTCTGAGCTAGAGGAAGAATCCCATCAGCATTGAGCATGCTTAAACCATTCAAGGCTTTATACACCTCTATCAGAACATATCAAAAGAACATCATGTCAACAAAAACTAAATATCATCCGGGTTCTTCTTCTTATTATTATTATTATTAGCCATAGAGTGCAAGGAAACCTGAGGCTTATGCTGCACCAACCAAAAAAAAAAAAAAAAAATTTCTGAATTACCCCGAGACAGAAATAGAAAGGAATTACCAAGAAAAAGAAGAATGATGATATCCAGCTCAGGACCCTGGGTGTGCCAAGCCCATACTCACTAGATGTGAGCCCCTGGGGTCTGTCGGCAACTAAGTGGGGAGCTGATCGCCTTACTCTATTACTGCTATATGGAGCCTTAATAAGATCGAAACTTGACTACCGAGCACCAGTGTATAGTTCATCAAGACCTAGTGCCCTTCGCTGGCTTGACCCTATCCATCATAGTGGAATACGCATTGCCTTAGGAGCATATCGCACGTCTCCAATACATGGCCTATATGCTGAAGCACATGAACCCCCTCTCTCGATCAGACGACAACAACTGATACTGCGTTATGCCTATAAAACTAGATCTATCCCAGAACACCCAAACTGGCAGATACTTTTCACATCACAGCATGTTATACCAAAAAAACTGCCCTAATGCTAACCGTCCTTTGGGTATGAGAATAAAACACCTCTTAGAAGAACTAAATTTAACCTTAGACAATGTGGCACAGCCTCCCATCCTCTCTTGCTCCTTGGAATGTGACTTACATCTACATGAATGGAATAAATCTACATTGCATAGAGAAAACTCCTTGCAACTATACCATGCAGTAGTGGACCATCCCAGCTTTGTCGTAGTACATACTGATGGATCAAAGAATGATGCCCACGTTGGAATCGCCGCAATTTTTCCAAACGTCACATTAACTTATCAGTTGTCACGTGAGTTCAGTATATTCTCCGTCGAACCAATAGCAATTCAGGTTGCACTGAATCCTCTGATATTAACAATAGCATAATTTTCACAGATTCTTTAAGTGCACTTCAAGCACTAAAAACATCATGAACATCACTCACCCAGTCTTGAAAGGAATAGTCAGTTCTTTACATACCTTATCAGAACTTGGGAAAAACATACACTTCTGCTGGGTCCCAGGACACATGGCAATTCCTGGTAATGAACTAGCGGACAATGCTGCCAAATTAGCTCCCATAACACCCAAGAACAAGTGGAAAATGCCTCATCAAGAATATCGACCAATAATCCAGGAAAAGTGCATGTGCCAATGGCAGTTATCCTGGGAAAATCAATTTAACAATAAGCTTCGAAGTATCAAGCCAAACCTTGAGCGATGGCCTTCCAGCGTCAGTTCAACCGACATTAGGAGGTAATATTGGCACATCTGCGAATAGGTCACACAAATATCACTAATGGTTATCTTTTAAGAGGAGAGATACCCCCTCAGTATCATCACTGTATTACAATGCTTTCAGTGAAACGCATTCTTGTTGAATGCACAAAATGTACAAGAGAACGCCGGAATCTTTTCACTCCAGCCAGAACAGACGATCCTCTTACACTACACTTTTAAATAATGAAACAAATGTCTCAAGCATTTATAACTTTCTCAAGATGATTAAAGTATATCACCTCCTTTAATTAGTTGAAAATTTTTTTCTGGTGCCTTTTTTTCCCATTATCTCTATTTGAGAAGAAATGGCATGCATACTTACCATATGTATGGCACACTATGGCCATAGTTGCCGATGCGCCTAATAAATCCCCAAACAAACCATCCTGAAGAACTGCTTGGAGATTTGGAATTTTAATTTTAAAGGATAGCTTGTTTTTAAGGGTCATCTAGCTCTCTTTATTAAAAACGGTTTTATTAAACCGCTCATTCCAAGTTCGTGTTGGGTCCGCTCTCTCTCTCTCTCTCTCTCTCTCTCTCTCTCTCTCTCTCTCTCTCTCTCTCTCTCTTTGCCAAGAAGAGAGTCCCACAAGGGTCAGTTTTGAGTGTTACGCTTTTTGCTATCAATGTTAATTTTATTACTAAACAACTTCCTCGAACAGTAAACAGTCTCCTCTTCATCGATGACTTTACTATCTTTTCACAGTCATGTAATATGAGGGTTATCGAAAGGCAATTGCAACACTCCATTGACCACGTCAACTCTTGGGCAATGGCTAATGGTTTCAGATTTTCTCCTCAGAAGATCGTCTGCGTACACTTTTGTCACAAACGGAACCTTCACCCGGACAAAATATCATTCCAGTAGCACCGCAGACGTATATTCGATAATAAATTGACATTTCTACTACATATCTGTCAAGTGCGGACAAAGTGCACAAGGGGATTGAACCTCCTACGAGCCAGTTCGTCCAATAATTGGACGAATGTGCACTTTTCCTTTCTAAATTAGATTATGGGTGCCAAGTATACGCATCAGCAAGAAACAGCGTACTACGATGGCTAGACCCAGTCCAACATCAAGCCATCCGAGTTGCTACTGGAGCTTTAAGAACATCCGCAGTCCAGAGTTTATACGTCGAAGCAGGCGAACCGCCATTGTCCCTGCGACGAAAGCATATATAGGACACAGTGAAAGAACTCTATAAATATGAACAATAAGCATTATGAGAAAAGAATTCGCATTCCCTGCAAAAGCTTCCCTGGGTTCACCGTTGTGTTTTTTTATTGTTTGTTATTTATTTACTGAATTTTATCTTGTTGTGTATTTTCAATCTGTTTTGATCTTTTGCAATTCCAATCAATGTAATCAACTGAAATTTGCATAATATACAGCCTTCTAGCCGAACAAAGCTGTTCCAAGGGTGCCCACTGATGTTTAAATAAAATGATATTAATAATACAGTAATAATAATAATTGTCACTAACATATACTTTTAAACTGAAATCCCTGCCAGACAACCCTACGTGGGCATCCGTTTTCGAGCCACTATGGAAAAATCTCTATAACACCCGTCAGACTGCCACCCATCCCTTTGATATTCGCGTCGAAGAGCTGCTCAGAGAGCTTCACATTACGCTAGACAGTGTTGCCCAGTCACCAAGGCAACACTTTCCACCACGACATGCCCACTCTCCATCAATATCGGGGGAAAGGCAAGCACTTCACCATCTGTCTACCTACAACTCTATGCTGCCCATCGACTTACCTACTCTGATTTCCTGGTGGCTCGAAATCAGTCATCTGTAGGATCCGCTGCTGTCTTCCCAGATAGCAGGGTTTCTCAGAAAATTCCTCAGGAGTGCGGTATATACGCAGCAGAGTTGTACGCTATAGAGTTATTATTGGACCACATTAAAAGTAATAGTTATCAAAAGGTGTATGGTTTACGCGAATTCTTTAAGTACATTACAGGCCTTCGCCTCCGCATAGGAAGTCGTCTGACTCACTGTTTTCTGCTGAGGGCTGTAGACCCTCCTGTGTGTCAGTACTGACACACAGGAGGGTCGTCACCATTTTAACTATTAGACACATTTTAGACATAAACGCCGTATATCTTTTACCGCTTTTAGCCATCTGACTGAGCCCTGTACTCAGTCAGATACTCTCTGACAAAGATCACGTGTCAGCTGTTTTTAACTATTTAAAACTCATAAACTTATTTACATATTTTTAACATTTTATATATAATTTATACCGTGTTGACTGCTCTTATAGATATTTTTGCGCAAATCTTTTTCTGATATAGTGTAATAAACTGCTTCCATAATGCAGACGACACTGCGTGACGCATTAAGTCAACGTGCGACTTGAATGAAGCTGAGCAACTGCTCAGCTTCATTCAAGTCGCCCAACGGCCCGCCATCTCAAATACTCGTGTAAACGACGATGCGTTGCCAACCTCAGTACTGAAGATCGTGATGTAGTCGCAACTCGCCCTTGTTTTTATAGGCACGAATAATTTGCATAATGTGCAGTCTTTAAGGTGGTAGATCGATTTCTATTGGAATTTGCATGGCAGTATGCCTATAGTATCAAATATTCGCATTCAGCGACACTGTTCGGAATAATATTCATGAAAAACATTTTGTTCTGTTAATTTTGTCAAGCAGTGTATATAACTGTACTTAATTTCACAGCATAATGTGTCTGCGCGGTAGCACAGTGGTATCGTCACCGTCCTCTCCACACCGAGTGGAAAAACTCGGTGTGGAGAGGAAAAGGCCCGGGTTCGAATGCCGTCGATGAGGCGAGGAAATTTAATGGGCTTTTTTCACTCCGTAGCTGAGTTAGTCGGTCTCAGGCATAGATAGCAAGGATTTTTACCCCGAGAAATTGGGGATTTTTCGTCCAGAAAACACGCAATTTACAGACACAAATACGAGTTTATGTAATGAATTATTGGTAGCTTTAATATAATAGCATAATGTATATCCAGTTGTTAGTGTAATTATACAATCTAATATATAATGCGATAAAAGATAATATAAATCGACATTAAGGGTGTCAGCGTGTCAAGAAATACCGGTCAAATTATTAATTAATCACCAGTGTGTGACAGTTTGATTTTAAGTCCAGTGCATATTACAATATGTGAACTGTTTCATAAAGATTGAATTTCAGTATTCTTTCTCATGAGGCACCTCCGTAGCCAGGTGCGTAGCACACGCTTCTTGATTAGACCGTGGTTCGAGCCCGTCACCACCAAATACGGAGGATGCAGAAAGGTCAGAGAATGACCACCGCATATCCCGGAGCAATATGGCCTTAGTTGCTAATGCTCCTCCTAAAAACCAAACATCTTTCTCATGAACGTAAAGAAGTTAATATAAAATTTTACAAAATTAATTGGTTTTGATTCAATACTCAATCAATACTGTTAGCGGATACGATTATAATAATTGTCATAATACTCCGCTTCATACACCTACAATTGCACCTATTATCTGTTAACAAAGTCGGTTTTAATGCACTGTCACTCTTGTTTTTTACACTGCCTATGTCGAATGATAACTATTTCTGATTAAATTAACTTTCACAGAGTGAGGTAAATGTTTTCCTTCCGTACTGCAAACTCATTGAGGACATCCTCTCAGTGAAAATCTAACGCGCACATGATCTGTGAATGCAGTAGATAAACCTATCTAAACCTCAATAAAATCTCTTGAGAAGAATAGTGAGTCCATGACACACTTGTTTTCTAGCTGGTGTTTCCATGGCATTATTTCTCATCTACACACAGAGGGACACAAGTACACACTCTTTCTCCCTCTCTTTGCGATATATTTCTTTATCTTCCGCCCTCCTCTTTTCAGCTGTGACAACAGTTGAGTGGTGTTCTAATGATGCTTCTGCACGAGACTAAACCTTCTTTTTGTGATATAACGAGTCTACTATTCCTTATTGTAGGGGAAAAAATCAGACTAAATAGCGGTTATTGTACGATCTTATGTCATATACCGAATATCTTAGTATTACGTCAGTGCTAGTATTGCTCTTTAGAAAGGTAAACATCCGTTTCCTAATGGATGTTTCCCTTCTTAATGAACAATATTAGCATTCTGAGTTGCAAACACGCTTATAATAAACTGCACAGTACAATGTTTTAAGATATTTTCTTTAGTAAGGAGCAAACCACAGTTAAATCATTTAGTTCTCTTTAAACTTCGACATAATTAATACGATAAAAAAGACAAGTATATGATAGTTACATTTACATATTTCATAAACACAGGCAGGCATACTCTAAAATTCGGGTGAAAAAGTAAAGAAAATATATAAAATTGGCAGGCTTAATGAAACAGAGTGAAGTGTAATTTAATATATATAAGTGGGTTAAAGAGTATAGTCAATTTCATATTATTTATTAGCCGAAGGAATTGAAATAGGGGACTTGTGGCCAAATGATGAATACGAAGGCCACGTAATGAGAAATAGGTTCGATAACTATAAAGCTGCCGTGGCTCAGTGGTCAAGTGAGATCAAATGTGTATCCTTTCCTTTTAGTACACAAGTTTGAGGTGAACGCGGTTCTAGCCCACGTGAACTGTTAAATACGGAGCTGCCTTTGCATTCTCTCTATATTGTAGAGGATCTCGTTTGATCTTATGTAGCCAGCTTATAACGAGAAAATTTAATATTTATTTTAATTCAAACAGGGAATAGAGAAAGGTATTTGTTCAAAAATAGATGAAAATAACAAAAATAGTGATAATTTACCCACATAATGTATTATCCCTCTATATTTTGTCTTTTTTTTTAAATGAGAAAAGAGCAGTAAAATTTTTTCAACTTGAAATAATGTTCTTTCACTGGGCAAGTACAATTTTAAGTGTAAGGTGGCGATAGTTGAAGTTCACGTATTAAAATGCACCTGGAGAAAAAATTAAAGATTTGAATGGAAGAAATACTTGCTAGACACAATACGAGTACTTATATGTAACTGATGCGAATGAGAATTATGTAAACATTTCAGTTTGAAAATGACCACTAGAGGAGCACATGAAGTTGATTTAATTCAAATGTAGTAGATATAAACACGGCAAACTGATTTATATATAACAAAAGCATATGTTCTTTCTTGACACTTCTCAGTCCGTGTATTTTGATGTTTTTGGTGAATATTAATAAATTACGATAATTACAACAATGGATTTAAAAACAAGGCACGACATACTAAAATCCAACAGCCTAAACTTAAAACAATCGAATTTCAAATATAATACTCACTTCGTCTAAAAAGATGATAATTGAAGGGTAAAATGGTATCTAAAGGACGGGTGTTTTCTAATGCGCATAAAGCAAGAGTATGGCTCAGTTTCCATGGGAATTGTGGGATAACTTGATGTAGTTTAGTTTCCAAACTTGCGAAGATTCTACCGGTTGACCCATTCACAAACTTGGAAACTAAACCGCTTCAAATCAACCTATGAACATGAGCGCAGCAAGAGCGATATATTACTGTCACTGGGGAACGCGTAGTCCCCTAATTCTGTTTTCCCCAGATAACATACGAGACTGATTTTTATTGTTGGCATTTATGACGAAATCAGCAGTAAAAACTTTACATTATTCACTACATATTAATCAGAAAAACCACGTATTAAGTTACTTCAGTGAAAGAGCCAGTCTTAGACATGTATATTTATTTCAAGGATCAAGATGATGGCGTAAGTACTCGAGTTGTTTTGGATTTTGTGCAGTTTCATACTCCCATCACTGCTTTTACGCACATGTAGACAGGCATTTAAATTAATATAATTAATGATTCAGGGTTTCGTTACATAGCGTAGAAAGTTCATCCAGAAATTACGGCTGTTAGGAAAAGATCCATGTTTATGCCTCACCATTTAGTGCTACATAATTAGTCTTGTTATGGCAATATTCCACCCTCTACCTTTTCTCACTCAATTACATTAACTGCCGTTTCTTACACGCGCTCTGATGACGATGCCTACTAATTAAATGGTGTCAACATTAATTAGTACGGCCACAACTGAGGAAATAAATTAAGGGAGGCTATTGAATGTAAGCTCACTTTGGAGAATGCACTGATGTTGCCCTCAGGTAAAACATGATGGATAGCTGACATCTAGGAGAACCACGCTAAAGGTGACCCATCTCCCTGAAAAATAATCACATTCTGACCTAGATCCTTACAGTAACTAATTTCACAATGTATCCAGAGTAGAAATTTATTTAAAAGTTTAACTTGTACAAACTCGTCACTCTTTACTTTTGAAACAGTTTCAACGAGGGTGAAACATCTCGTCGAACGGTTTTGCGATTTTTTAAATTATTTTTCCAATAATGATTTATCTGAAATTTTATCCAACTATTTATTATAATAACTTTAATTGGCTTTGATTAACATCGTTGCATGATCGAATGTGTTTCAATCATTAGAACGAACAGTGGCTGGGCGTTGTTGTTGTTGTAATGGGAAATTCTGGCTCAAGGACAACTTAGGCTATATTGCGCCTACCAACCTAGAGGCTACATGTGATAACTGCCCGGGGAGCAGTTAGAATCGGTCATACATTTGAATTTGTTTTAGGTAGGAAAAAATTTCGGCGAATTTTTTCTCATTACCCAGGATGCAGCTGAGAGACAACGGTTTTTGTAGATCTGAGAGGAAGCTGAATGTATACTGTCAGGCATTGTTTAATGAGTACTGTATATGCTTTACTGTTAGTGGTTTCAAGCAGTGCGTACACTGCGGAGGATCATTTTCTGTGAGCAAAAACAGAGTGGGGTGAGTGTGAGCTGTTCGAGTTCTGGCTAGGATTCCTTCTTCTTTTCTATTTTTACGGAGGGTACAAGTCCATAATTGTGGCTCAGGTTTCTGTTTCCACAGAAGTGACCATTGTTCAATACATATTCTCTGTATATTGCTTCTGTAATCGGGTATTGGGACTTAGATCATTTGTTAAGGCTGTTCTGGTGGGACATTTTGCAGCATCATCCGCACACATTTTTTTAGAATACCACAGTGACCTGGGATCCAAGAGAAGACGACAGTTTGTCAATGCTCATGAGGACGTAAAAATTCTTCTCTTATGAGCTTTAATAAATGATTATAAAGTGAGGAGGTGTTTTTCAAAGCTAAGAGAGCACTCTTTGAATCAGTAAATATATATTATGCTTTTATTGACTGATATGAGTGAAATATTTTCCAGAGCAAGCTTAATGGCATGGAGCTCAGCAGTATAACTGTTGCATTCGGCTGGAAGTGAAATAATAAAAGTTGTATTAGAGAAGACAGCAGCTGTATCCACGTTATTGCCAGACTTTGAACCACCAGTGTAGATCTTAGTAAAGCGGGAAGGATTTTGTGTATGAGAAAAATGTAGTCGTTGGATGTTAATATTTGCTATACACCTTTTCGCCATTGCTCAAAGTAATCATCACAAGAAAGTGTGCAGGTAAACCACGAGGAACTGGATTTCTTAAGTCTCAGAGGATATTATGGAAGTGAACATTTCAGCATTCTGTGGTCTGATACCGATAGGCCGAATTTCTCTGAATTTGTTTGCATAGTGGGTTGTGCACTGCACTCAAACCATAGTATCACACCCTGGATGCAGCGGAAGAATCAAATCAACAGAAATGCTCACAGACAGATTGGACGCGCCAGTCCTGGATAATGTTCTAGCCAAACCGCGTGCCACTGCTAGACATTGCGAGGAGAAAATCTCCCACTTCGTCCAATCCTCAACAATCTAGGTAGCCTGCAAAGATTCTTCCCGTTAAATACAGCAAAAATATTTAACTCTCTGAAAATAGATGCTGAAAAACCTGTGAGGATGTAATATACCGAAAGAGATCTTCCAGAATTCTTATAGACTTTCTGTAATGTGACAACATACCCAAGAGTTGCAACTAAATAAAACTATAACTTTCTACTTTAAGAAAAATAATATTTGATGAATTATTGACTGGAAAAATATGCTTTCATTAATACTTGTGTAAATATGGAATTACTGATTTGTAAATATATGATTAACGTATTGTATATATTGACGTAGCCGAGTGCAGAAGCACACGCTCTTTGAGTGAACCAGGGTTCAAGCCCGTGACTGCTAAACACGATTAACATTTGTATTGATTGATTTATTGTAAACTCCACTGATCTGGTGGTCGGGCCGGAGTATAAACAAGAATTATTAATATGTAAATATACAGGGTGTTTCAAAGATGAACTGTACAGACTACAATATGCAAAAAAAAAAGCCTAGTAAACTTTTTCTGCATATTGTAGTCCTTAAGTGAATCGTTTTCGAGATATTGCATATTTCTAGTTGGGATCCACCACTGACTTGTTTGTGTAGGTTAAGCTAGGCTATGCTCATTCTCTCCCCTCTCTCAATGCTCTGAGACGTAGCAGGATAGTCAACATGGAAAGAGGTTACAGCAACGAAGAGTATGCGGACATGCACTTCACGTAAGGTAAAGCCAACGGCAGTGCACTCGAGGCTGCAACGTTTGTACCAAGAAGCATTTCCCTGCCGAAGTGTAGTCCAACAGGCGTACATTCATCAGGGTACATCAATGCCTTAGAGAACATGGACGCTTCGCATATGGAGCACGAGAAGGTAGGCCCAGAAGCATAACACCTCATGTTGAGGAAAGGATGTTAGAAAGAATAGAACAAAATCCAGGAATTTCGACAAGGAGGGTTGCTCTGCAAGAGCGTATACTGAGTCATAGCAGTGTTTGGCGAATTTTACATAGCCAATTACTGTACCCCTACCATATCCAGCGTGTACAATGTCTCAGCAATACAAAATACCCTCCCCGAGTGCTCCCGTAGTCAGTGGCGGATCTGAACAGAAAATGTGCATTATCTCGAAAACAGTTCATTTGCGTTCCAATGTTCACTGGGACTTTTTTGCTTATTTTAGTTTGTAGTTTTCACCATCATTTTTGAAACACCTTGTATATTAAATATAAAATGTGTATATAATATTTCTGGACGAGACTACGTGTTCAGTATATGTAATACACTGCCCGTGTTATCTCGTATCCTGCTATGTAATTAGCATCCTCCTGGCACTTAGCTGTCCCGGATTGGTTCATTTTGTGGATTAAACAGATAATAATAACAATAATAAAACGGCATCCGTAGCCGAGTGGTCAGGAGCGGGAGTGCAGTAGCACACGCTCTTTGAGTAGACCGGGGTTCAAGCCCCTGACTGCTGAATATGGTCGATCTGCCAACCCGCACTGGACAGCGTGGCAGATTACGGTCCATTTCCCTCAGCATGAATTGTTGAGGAGGCTTCCATCCTGCAGTGGGTTGATAATGGCTGCACTTTACTTTTTTTTTTTTACTTTTAATAACAATAAGGAACTACACAAACTTAAGACAGGAGATGTGGCATACACAACAAGTAACGACCATCCCGATCATCGTGTCAACCATCGGTATGGTGCCAAAGACTCTAAATAACAGCCTAGCAGCAATAGGTCTCCCAGAGAATACTTGCAAGGAACTCCAGAAAGTCGCAATCCTGAACATTTGTAGGATAGTCAGAGAGTTTCTCGACCAACAGTAAGTAACACCAGACATAACAACCACCATGTGTACCTAGTAGTAATACTCGTCAAGGGGTGGAATCCCTAATCAGGGATAAATATTATAAGAGAAAAAAAAAAAATAGTAGTAGTGGCTAGATAGAATGAGTGGGGAGGCTTTTAATGTTAGCTGAGTAGTTCATCAGTAACATCTTTCTTCTGACGTTCATATATACGAGTGGTGACCATTTAATTCACGGACTGGTGGAAGACCATATCTTAATTGTCATCATCTGAACTTTCTGTGTATTTCTCCTCGAAATACTCTCCTTTGAACTTTACACACTTTTCAGTGCAGCAGGACCAGATGGAATATACTACATCATGATAGCACAACTTACTGAACCAGCCCTGAATACGTTGATACTTTTTTATAACAGAATTTTCAAAGAGAATACCTTCCCAGACAAATGGGATCACGCTTATGTTTTAGTATTTCCAAAACCAGGAAAAGATCCTGCAAATCCACAACACTACCGACCTATTGCACTCACCAGCTGTATGATCAAGGTCCTGGAAAAAATTATCGATATCCGCCTGATTTCTAATCCAAAACAACCTTCTTAACCCGGTACAGTGCGGTTTCCGTGAAGGCAGATCCACTCTTGATTTACTAATCAGGGCAGAAATAAACATCAGTAATGCTTTTTTACGAAAAGAACACCATGTCATGGTTCTTTTTGACATAGAAAAAGGGTATGACATAATGCGAAACCTATACTATCTGGACAACGTGGACACCTGCCAGAGTTTATCAGAAATTTCCTACACCATCGCTCATTTCAGGTTAGAGTCAACAGTTATCTTTAAATTTTATCCAGGAAGGAGTTCCACAAGGATCAGTACTAAATGCCACCCTGTTTAACATAATAATGAACTCCACAAAGAGTGTCCACTACCCTGTATGCCGATGACTTCAGTGTCTCCTGCCATTCGCCTAATATACGAATGGTAAAAAGACAGTTGCAAGGTGCCATCAACAAAGTTGTACAATGGTTTTCGCTTCTCGCCTCAAAAGACTGTTGGGATACACTTCTGTAGGAAGCGTAACCTAGAAAATCGAATCATCCCAGTGTCCGCTTTCTTGGTGTGGTTCTAGACCAAAAACTTAAATTCCTCGAACATATAAAAGAGCTCCGGATTACTTGCCTTAAGAAGCTAAACATCTTAAGAGTACTCTCTGGCACAACGTGGGGAGCCGACCGTTACACGCTACTGCATTTGTCATCAAATCGTTCAACACGTAGGGAGCGTAATACACAGCAACACCGAAGTTTAAACGTACATTCCTGGATAATGATTTCGGTTCAGTCAAATTTGAGTCAAAACTCAAGAACGATGTGAAGATTGTAGCATCTCGAGATTAGGCTTGCTTCAAACAGCTGTTGAAAATGAGGATGTAAATCCTCTCAAGAACAACATAGTGATTCCGGCTCTATCGAAGTCAAATGGTTGAGAACAGCGGTTCTCAATGGGGGCCATATATGTCCCCCAGGAGGCCATGCCGTATATTTTTGGGGGCCATAACTGTTAAATGGGCCTCGAAAATTTCACAATATCCTTCTTTTTGTGTACCTTAATTAGAAGGGACAGAACCTATTGTACTTAAACCATAACCTTAGATCTGGGAATTCCAAGTACTGATATTCTACGCGATAATATAGCCCTTCTGATGATATGTGTTAGGTTTTTGAATGATGATCAGCTTAATGAGGAAATGTTTTTTTGCCAGAAAGCTCGAGACACCAAAGGTGAGACAATATTCCGCTACAAAATATAAAGGTGCTTTTTTTGCATACACTGCGTGGTCCACTGTCAAAATTTGGGGGGACATTTGAATGATGCCCTTGCCTGTAATAAAGCCGTAAATCAAATGAAATGCACTTCAAAATCGTCTGTTTCGACAACTTTGCAAAAGGATTTAGGAAGAATTTTAACGTCTATAAAATCCGATTGTTTTCAAAGCGTAATTGTCGGACTTTGGTGCAATATTATATCATTTCTAAGTAATAAGCAGCTTGTAGAACAGATCGTTGCTGCTAAGTGTGATATATTGGAAAAGCTGAATTTGTTGAACAAGCAAAAAACTGCAATCTTATATCTTGCAAAGAGGCCATTACTGCTTTTCTTGAAAAACTCAAACTATTTTGGAGTAATATTGGACGTCGCGAGTTAATGCAATTTCCTTCATTGGCCACTCTTGACATAGAATTGCAAGATGATAATCTTTTTGTATATATTAAGCATTCGAAGAATTTGTATAATTATATGCAATTTTGGTTCAACGACCTGCTAGAGATGACTATCCCGGACTGGGTGGTGGATCCATTTCAGGTAAATGCGGTTGATGTTGACATCATATTACAAGAATGTCTCATTGAACTGCAAAGTGATATAACAACCAAACTAGATTCAAAAACGACAAACAACATTTCTGGATAAGCAGTTAAATTGCAAATAACTTTCCACAGCTTTGAAAAAAGGCAAAATTGTTTTTTTTTTTATCGGATTTCCCATTTCTATCTTGTTGAATCTGGATTTAGTCGAGTTCTTCATTTGCTATCATAAGCTCGTAACCGTCTTGATATTGTGAAGAGAGGTGATCTTCGATTTGTAAGATGTAGATCTTACAAATTAAAATAAAAATATTTGTTTTGCTAAAGTAAATCCAGGAAGGGCAATGGAAAGTGAAAATTAGTATTAATGCCCGAGTATTAATTTAAAGATAGTTAGTATTTAGATTGGATATTTAGTTTTAAATGTAAATAAGGTCCATTCCTAAACCCAATGTTTCTTCAAACACTGGGTTTAGGAATGGACAGTTTCAGACGTGTGAATTAAAATAGTGGCTAAAGGTAAAGAATACAAAAGAACAAACGGAGACAGCGCAGGACTAGGTAGAGGGTGCCATTTGAGAACAGGCGTGAAAGGGTTGCAGAAGGGAAGGACAATAGGACCGTAAAATTGGATTACGAAGCGTCTCTTTTGATATAAGCCACCGTTAGGAAGTAAACAGGAAAGAGTGGAAGTCCAGTGTTCGCGTCAGGGCGACTGAATATTGGCAAGTTGGCCATATTTAGCGAAAGTATGAAAAGGAAAATGAGCGTTTTGGAGGTTACCAGCAAACATGAAAGGGCCATACTGCCATGTGAAAAAAATAAGAAATTTCTAGAGAAGGGTTGGTTTGTGCGCTAGGGAGACAGCTGGGGTGAGTTTTTTTTTTTTTTTTTTTAGCAAATAGGAAGGAATGAAAAAATTAAACAGTATGGGGATTGGTTGGAGTCCTTGGGGGAGGCGTTCCAAACTCGAGGGAAAGTGTAAAGTTGGGGGGGGGGTAATTTTGGATAGTGTCCATTCTGTACCTGACTTATCTGTGGGCTAAATAAGAGAAAGTCGTGAGTTGCTGGTTGAAGTAGAATGTTTGATGGTCAGAGTTCACATCTCGTGGTAGCAAGATAAAGAAGAAAAAACGTGAGAGAAAGAAAGCCTGGTCCGGCATCGGAGAGCAGTGTTAAAGTTTAAGGTTAATGTAAACATGCAAGAAAGAAAATCTTGTCCGGCATCGGAGGGCAGTGAAGACGGTGGTTAAGTTTAAAGATAATTGAGCCAAAAAGAGGAAGAAATCCTGTCCGCCACTAAGGAAGGCAGAGTGCCCAAGAAAGCCCATCTGCCACGAAGGAAGCCTGAACGCAAGGAAATTGGAAGTGGAGGCCATTCCGGAACGTAAGTCTGTTTATGTTTTTTTTTTTATTGAACCCTGAACTCAAGGACTCATAACCTAGCTCTGTAAGCAATTGTGACAGTCCTTTTAAAAAAATAAAATTCCTGTTGTATTAGGCAAGTTAGTTACTAAGGTTGAGATAATTTGTTATGAATGTAAATGATTTTGAACTAACGTAAGGGTGGCAAAGGGGATGACTAAGATGATAACTAGAGAGTAATTAAGGTAGAATGGGCTAATGAATAGTATTGAGGTAGTAGTAGTAGTAGTGGCATGTGATGCAAGAAAGCAAATGTATGAGCTTATGCAGCAAAAAAATCACACCATTCCCTCCAAATGCCTGTCCAGTTCCTCCTTA
Organism: Mastigoproctus giganteus; assembly: GCF_048544385.1. NCBI lineage: Eukaryota > Metazoa > Arthropoda > Arachnida > Uropygi > Thelyphonidae > Mastigoproctus > Mastigoproctus giganteus. The sequence continues at coordinate 141,677,753 of NC_143576.1, forward strand.
AATTTATTCAACCTATCAACTTCCACAACGACAGATGGAAGTTTGTTCCAGCAATTAACCACCCGCTGGCTAAAGGAAAATTTCCGCACATCTATTCTACATCTGTCTTTTCTTAATTTGAATTTATGCCCCCTTACATTCGTAATATGAACAAGTGGAAGGATCCCATCAGAATTCAGCGTGCTCAACCCATTCAAGGCCTTATATACCTCAATCAGATCACCGCGCAGGTGCCTAGTCTCCAGCCACTGCAATTTGCAATGGCTGGAGACTAGACTAGGTAAGAGGTGATAAAGTTGTAATACATTTCATGTGTTAAAGGCTAGAAACAAATATACAAAAAGAGTAATAAGAGCTGAAATGAGTTTACTAATGTAAGAGATAATGGTTGAGTAATCATCAAGGATTCATATTTAGTAAGATACAAACTGATGTTAATAATATATAAATTGAGAATAGTTGATGATAAAGAGATAGTATACTATACTGTAGTATGGTTCAAATATATGCATGTATATATATGTAGTTTTTTTTTTTTTTTTTTTTCATGTAAATGCTGTAAATAATGTTCATTAAAGGTTTGTAAATAAATGTGTCTTTAACGTTCTGCTAACACCCGCTTTGCACACCCTAGACTCCAGAATTTTCTGTGAATTGCAGTCAGATTTGTGAAACGTGGGGTGGGTTTGAGACTTCAGTAGGTTGAAAGTGAATTGCAGTTAATAGCATTATTTTATTTATCCCCTACCCCACAGATTATTTCTAACAACGCTGCAACCAGATGTACAAAACTTGCTTGTTCTTATTAGCCGTAAGGATCTCACTAAACTACGGGACAGTAATATTTTTTGTTAAGAGCATAATTATATATTGTAAATAAATAAAATATTATGAGTAAAGATTGTTGTTAATAAGTAAGATACAAACTTATTATTATTAATATTCCATGTTATAAATAAACAGTCGATAAAGTAATTTTTTTCTCTTTTTATACTCCGGCACGACAACCAAGTCAGTAAAGTTTACGATAAATCGTCAATACAAATATTTATCGTATTTAAATAAATAAATAAATTTTCTGTTTATACTTCGGGACGACCAAACAGTCACAGGAGTTCACAAGATAGACAGAATACAAGAAACAGCACCGTATTCAGTAGTCACAGGCTTGAACCCCGGTCACTCAAGGAACGCGTGCTATACATTCTCGCTCCTGACCACTCGGCTACGTCAGGCCTATACATATTTATTATAAATAAACAATATGAGGGGTGGGGCCACAGAGGTGAATGAAACTCAGAAGTGGACCACGAGCGAAAAAAAGGTTGAGAACCACTAGTTTAGAAAATCATTCGGCGCCACAGCACTTGACGAAACTTGATTTGGTAACGGAACGTCTCATATCTCCGAGTCTCCTATTCATGTAGATTCTTCGCCTGCGACATTCATACGGTCAAGTGATAAATGCTCGCCTAAAGAAGTTTCACTTAACTTCCGCTATGCGTGCTCGACACAAATTTTTTTTTTAAGTGAAAACATCTATAGCGCCACCTAACAACGAAATGTAACGGAAGTTTATCAATGACGTCACACTAGCGCACGCGACTAGTGATAAATGTGATGTGAAATTAAAGCGATAGCATACGAGACCACGGTAGCCTTGTGGCAACGTTGCCGGCTTGCTGAATAGCTGATCGAGGTTCGATTCCAGCTGCTACCCTTATGGGAATTTTCTCAGGGGCATTCAGCATTGAGTTTGGCGGTCTCAAACCGTGGTCGTGAGGTTTTTCACCGGGATTGACTCCGGTTTTCCCCTCACAACAGACAAACCGCCCTTCGCGACAAGGGATACACGAAAATTTGATAGGGCTAGGGACGCGCGTAGACTAAACTTCGCAGCGTTTTCGCTGCGAACTTTACTCTTGAGGGAAAGGGGTTAGTGGGGCATCCCCGCCACCATCACAATGTGGGTAGCGGGCAGTGCTTAAAATGCGATTTAATTATGCTGTTCAGCAAAAATAAATTGCTGGGGTTTGCATCTGCAAAATATAAGTTCATTACAAACAAGAAAAAATGTATTTAATGCGCGCAGAGCATTTCATTTCAGGCGCGTTAACAATTCATGATTTACAGCAAAAGCACTATTTATGCACGAATAGAGAAAATTTCGTTTCTGCGCTTCATAATATGCAGTGATTCAGTTACAGTGTGTATATATATATTCCAAAAAAAACCAATAATTGCTGGAATTCTATTGGTGTGATTTTAATGAAACCTAGGAAGAGTCGACAGATCTTTCTTACAGAGCGAAATATAAAATTTCCTTAAAATCCACTGCATGACGTGGAGACAGACAAAGAAATAATTGCAGCATATCTGTTAGTGCGATTGATTTCAATGATATTTGGAATGCTCCACAAATCTTTCTAAAAGGTCCAACTATGAATTTCATGAAAATCCGTCCTGAGAGTTGAGTTGTCACATGCTAGCGGGCGGCAGTACGGCGAAGGCAATAGGTGCATTATACATATATGTTAACGTGCTTAAAAACGGACCCATATTTTACAAATCTGGCAGTTAATTGCTTTGTTAAGGGACATAGACTCAGGTTATGAAGAAGTTAACTAACAGTGACAAATGGGCCTGGAGTACTGGGGTCCATAGTTTAACAGATATTTATTTAAAGTATACCCAGTAAAATAAAATAAAATAAAATATTTCCAGAAGCTTTCGGAACTCGTGTCCCTTTCTCAACTGACAGAATTTTTTTTTTTTTAAATACATTACAAGCAAACTGTGGCACGTTACTCATTCGTCATTGTTGTAGCACGGACGTGTGCTGCCTTGCGCCAGTGATCATCCATCAATAAAACGGTTGTCTCCAGGATTGGATGTATACGCATGCCTTTCTGGCGATTTAATGCCTTAGGGTTGTTCATTATGTTTAGTGACTCTAGCCATAGGCGGTGGCGAAAGTGTCGCGCGTGGTCCACTATCTCAAAGTCGCGCTTGGGGTCAAGATCGTGGTTGGTAGCCCAAAAATGTTCTGCAAGCGCGGACTGGTCAGTTTCGGCAAGCCGGATTGCTCTGTCGTGTTCCGTGAGGCGATCCTGGAGACGTCTCGATGTCTCACCTACGTAGCAACTGTTACAGGCCCTACAGGTGATACGGTACACTACATTGCTGCGTAAGACAGGTGTGACAGGGGTCTTCACACTGGAGACAAGTGAACGTAGGTTCCTACCTGGTAATTGTACACATTTTATGTTGTAACTTCTCAGGATCTTCGAGATACGTCCTGACACTCCTGGATAGTACGGAATGTAGGCGGATGATATGCCGACTTGCTTCGGAGGTCTTGGGTTGGAAGTAAGCTCTTGTGCCTGTAACAAGCATCTGTTTAGTACATGGGATGGATAACCGCATCTGGTTAAGTCCGCCTTCACACGGGAGATCTCGTTACGTCTAATTGTGTCGGTGCTGGAATGGCTCCAGGCCCTGGAGAACAGGGTGCGGGCAGTGCTATTGAGATGGCTTGGAGCGTGGCCGGACCCGTAGTTGGTGAATTGACCGCACCACATGGGTTTGCGGTATACTGAGGTCTCTAGATGTGGGCCTACGCGATGCACTAGCACGTCCAGAAACGGGAGCGAACCGTCCACCTCTGATTCTACGGTAAACTTGATGAAATTGGATAGAGAGTTGAGGTATTCTAGTAGTACCGTTTCAGAACCACGTGGTATTATGGTAAAAATATCGTCGACATATCTACACCACGTTGTAATAGGTGTAGGTGGGTTCTGGTGTATCTGCTTCTCCAGATCTTCCATGGCGATGTTAGCTACTACGGAACTGACAGGGGCACCCATAGCAGTGCCATGTACTTGTTTGTAGAGTGAGTCTTCAAAGGTGAAGATGCTGCTAGAGAGGCATAGGTTGAGGGCGGTACAGATGTCATCAGTGGATAGTGACGTCCTGGATTGGAGGCTTAAGTCGCTCTCAAGGAGCCTTCTGGCGCAGTGCACGGCCTGTTGGACGGGAATCGAGGTGAATAAAGAAACCACGTCAAATGATGCCATGACAGAGTTATCAGGGATTGAAATGTCCTTAATGGTGTTAATGAATTCACTGCTGTTTTTAACGGTGTGAGATGTATTACCTATAAGAGGCGAGAGGAGGCTCGCGATGTGTTTGGACAGTTCATACGTTGGGGCACTGCAGCAAGACACTATAGGTCTGAGAGGAATACCCGGTTTATGGATCTTTGGTAATCCGTAGAATTGTGGTAGTTGACAGCCAGTACCACGCAGAAGATGGTGAGTCGCGGTCGGGATCTTCTTATCTTTAAGCCATGCGTGGACAAGTTTATTAACATTTGCTTCCAGACGTTTCAAGACTTTAACGGGAGGATCAGGTAGAGGTTCATATACGTTAGGATCGAGTAATAGGGCCAAGGCTTTCTCTCGGTAGGCTGATCGGTCCAGCACAACAGTCCGGCGCCCTTTATCCGCAGGAAGTACAACGATGGAGTTGTCTTTTCTTATAGATGACAGGGCGGCACGTTGGCGGTGGTTGAGGTTTGAGCACGTTTTTCGAGTGTTGCGGAGGACTGCGGCAGTCTTGAATCGGATCTCGTTGGCAGTTTCTTCGGGAAGGTTGGTAATACTGGCTTCTATGCCCATAGCGAGCTGTGTGATGGGAGGTTTCGATGGTATAACGGCGAATTTCATACCGTTTGATAAAACACTCAGCTGCTCGTTGGACAGTTGTTTGTTACTTAGATTCAAGACGAAAGAAGTCGTGTCGTCTGAACGAGTGTTCGTCTTTAAGGAGTTAGTTTCTATGCTCAAGTTTATGAACTTGCGCTGTTGGCGTAAACGGTAGGTATCCGAGGTCTGACTAGCCCGATGGCAGATGGTATGTATAAGGTTTGTAAATACAATAGGCGAGACCTTACCTTGTATATGTTGTAACAGTCTGGACTTGTTGTAGTCAGCGTTCCTGATTTCATGGTGGAGATGGGATATCCATAAATTTAACGTGCGCAGGCTGAAGTTAAAGCAGGCACGATCCATATGAGAGTTGTGGAACGGGGCTTTGTATCGGAACCCTTTAGGTATAATTCGATTGCTTTTGCATCTGTGGGCGAAGCGTAAATGTTGCCTGTAGCGAGCTATTGAGAGGAAGCATTTTTGCAACTGTGCACAATCGTTGTAGGTATTATGGCCATAAAGTGATCGAATAGTGACAAATGGGCCTGGAGTACTGGGGTCCATAGTTTAACAGATATTTATTTAAAGTATACCCAGTAAAATAAAATAAAATAAAATATTTCCAGAAGCTTTCGGAACTCGTGTCCCTTTCTCAACTGACAGAATTTTTTTTAAATACATTACAAGCAAACTGTGGCACGTTACTCATTCGTCATTGTTGTAGCACGGACGTGTGCTGCCTTGCGCCAGTGATCATCCATCAATAAAACGGTTGTCTCCAGGATTGGATGTATACGCATGCCTTTCTGGCGATTTAATGCCTTAGGGTTGTTCATTATGTTTAGTGACTCTAGCCATAGGCGGTGGCGAAAGTGTCGCGCGTGGTCCACTATCTCAAAGTCGCGCTTGGGGTCAAGATCGTGGTTGGTAGCCCAAAAATGTTCTGCAAGCGCGGACTGGTCAGTTTCGGCAAGCCGGATTGCTCTGTCGTGTTCCGTGAGGCGATCCTGGAGACGTCTCGATGTCTCACCTACGTAGCAACTGTTACAGGCCCTACAGGTGATACGGTACACTACATTGCTGCGTAAGACAGGTGTGACAGGGGTCTTCACACTGGAGACAAGTGAACGTAGGTTCCTACCTGGTAATTGTACACATTTTATGTTGTAACTTCTCAGGATCTTCGAGATACGTCCTGACACTCCTGGATAGTACGGAATGTAGGCGGATGATATGCCGACTTGCTTCGGAGGTCTTGGGTTGGAAGTAAGCTCTTGTGCCTGTAACAAGCATCTGTTTAGTACATGGGATGGATAACCGCATCTGGTTAAGTCCGCCTTCACACGGGAGATCTCGTTACGTCTAATTGTGTCGGTGCTGGAATGGCTCCAGGCCCTGGAGAACAGGGTGCGGGCAGTGCTATTGAGATGGCTTGGAGCGTGGCCGGACCCGTAGTTGGTGAATTGACCGCACCACATGGGTTTGCGGTATACTGAGGTCTCTAGATGTGGGCCTACGCGATGCACTAGCACGTCCAGAAACGGGAGCGAACCGTCCACCTCTGATTCTACGGTAAACTTGATGAAATTGGATAGAGAGTTGAGGTATTCTAGTAGTACCGTTTCAGAACCACGTGGTATTATGGTAAAAATATCGTCGACATATCTACACCACGTTGTAATAGGTGTAGGTGGGTTCTGGTGTATCTGCTTCTCCAGATCTTCCATGGCGATGTTAGCTACTACGGAACTGACAGGGGCACCCATAGCAGTGCCATGTACTTGTTTGTAGAGTGAGTCTTCAAAGGTGAAGATGCTGCTAGAGAGGCATAGGTTGAGGGCGGTACAGATGTCATCATCGAGAGAATTTAAAAAAAATTCTGTCAGTTGAGAAAGGGACACGAGTTCCGAAAGCTTCTGGAAATATTTTATTTTATTTTATTTTACTGGGTATACTTTAAATAAATATCTGTTAAGTTAACTAACGTTTAGGTTTGTGCTATAGCATCATGTTTGTACGTAGCCACAAAATTGGCATCATTTAAATATATCTCATATTGTGAATGCCTTCACAACGAGTTGCCATGGTATTGCACTCTCTCGAAAGAAGCTCTGAAATGGTGCCGTCTGGGTGGTGGTATCCGTCGAGAATGAGTAACAGTAGTCTTCTCTATTAGGAAGTGTTACTTATTCGAGGTAGCACCATACCAATGAAACTCAATGCGAAAGCATCCATAATATGAGATATACTTAAATGATGCCAATTTTGTTACTACTTAGTAGTTGGCTACGTATAATCATGATGCTATAGCACAAACCTATACGATTGTTAAGGTACGTATGCTTACTTTTATTTATTGATGTGAAAACATCTATTGCTGCACCTAACAATGGAATGTAACGGAAATGCAAACGTTGTGGTCAAATATTTGTATTGTTGCAATCATACTTCCTTATGATTGTGATGTCGTACTAAATCCATATTCTACAAATGGATTTCGCTAACCTCTTCCAAGCTAAGAATGCTTTCACATAAAACATATTTCGTGCGTAGGGTACACACGCTGGATATTATGTTTTCTGACATGCGCAGAAACGAAATTTTCTATGTTTGCGCATAATTATTGCTTTTTAGCTGTAAATGAATAACGTTTGCTAACGCGCCTGAAATGAAATGCTCTGCGCATATTAACTATCTTTTTTTTTCTACACAAATTTATCCAGGATGGAAAAGGATTTATTTTAACCGTCGCTGTGCTTTATTATTATTATTATCAATTTATTTCCGAAGAAATGTCCCTTTACAGCTATTCAGCTAGAGGACATGAATTACATACAGACAAATACATTGTATACAGAGCCAGATACAATATACGGCCTTAAACAACCACTGGTGAAGATACAAAAACAAAAGTTACAACAAATACAAAAACATAAAGTTATAACAGATAAAAGTGCATACGGATACATCGGAGCGTGGATAGTGCGGCATCACATAGAGTCCACCTAGAGCATGACTAAGGAATACATGTCTGCAAGAATGGAAGCTCTGTATGTTCTGTCCTTGCAAAGTTTCTCAACGTCTATGGCTAATCTATTAAATATCTGGAAGGAGTTATGTGGAAACATGTTGTCCAGGGAGGACATGCTACGCAGCTTCGATCTGTATGGGGAGGTGTTGGACTGGCATCTTCTTCTGTCGGACGGTCTGGCGATGATATCCCATATATCGGGTGACTTCAGTTTTCCGGATAGAAGCTGAGAGAGGGTAAGGTTCCTAGAGATGATGAGATACCTCCAAGGAAGCGTATTAAGATTGGTGACCAGAACAGATTTTGAGATTGTAGGTGTTAGCCCGGCAACCCTATTTAGCCATTGCCACTGAAAGACTGAAGGGTTTGAAAAAGTCATCACTTATTCATTTTTAATCTTTTTTATTTTCTTTTTTTACAGGTTATAGAGCATCCCTTGGAGATTAAAATGTGGCCACTGAAAGACTGACCACACTTTCAGAATCTTCTGAAGAGATGTTCTGGCGATGCCTAGTTGAGCAGAGCGACGACGGGTAGAGGCAGATGGATCCTCAAGGACACCCTGCCGTACAGCTTCCACCGCTGCGTCAGTGCACACAGTGCGCTTAGGACCTCTTCCTGGAAGATCGCCGACTGATACAGTTCTTTCAAACCGGGCGATTAGGTTCCGAATCATGTCATCGCTAGGAGGACTTTAAAATGTTGCCGGTATTTTTTCTGAGTTTCAATAATTGATCTTTCACTGGAATAGAAAAATCCAACGAGTTTTACTCGTTGCTGGACATCATACGTAGCCATTTTAATCTCCAATGGATGCTCTATAACCTGTAAAAAAAGAAAATAAAAAAGTTATGACTTTTTCAAACCCTTCAGTCTTTCAGTGGCCACCCTGTATTTTGAGTGAAAGAACTGAAAGCGGCAGTTCCTCCATGCCAACCATGTTATGCGCGCTCTCTGCGAAGAGTATTTGCACCAGCTGCTGCTGTACTTCTTCTGTAGGTCATTTGCAACTTTGAGCTCTATTTTCATCGAATTTGTCTCTCATACCGATGACATCTCAAATTCTAATTGTAAACGACGCCTCTACTTTCTGCAGTTTATTGTATATCAACAAACAGTTGCATAAAATATACGTATTCATTAGTGTTCTAATACTTTGGTAACACAGTTTATATTAGTAGGAAAGTATTTTGATTAGTTATGGAAGTTTCAAAGGGAATGATGCATCTACATGTGAAGGGTTACTTAACATTCAAGATCAAAGCCCCTTTCAAGTAGTGGCTTAGTCGAATCACTTAATTTATTGTAGACACTTCAACGTTAAGTGCAAAGCAGACAGAAACGTACAGCTACTGCGTTCCAATATGTTTAAGCTTCTATAAATCACTTATGCTCAGTAAATTGACTTGATGTTCCAACACGGGATCACATTGTTATGATTAATAGATCATATACACTTGAGGCACCAAATTCTTTATGCATTTCAGTGCCAAGTCACCACAATCCATAGAGAGAGAGAGAGTGTGTGTTAATCTGCTGGATTACTTAGTTCGCTTTTATCATTTAAAAAAAAAATGAAAGCATATTTAGATGAAAGGATGGCCGAACTCGTGTAGCATGACGACAGACGTAATACTCTTTGCAACTCTTAATCAGGATCTACGTAACATCCCGCTATTTTTACCTTTGCCTTATTATGCTGTTTCATTTGATCTAAACCTCCGTTATAACGATATGTTTTATAAAAACGATTCTAGTCATGTAAGTGCAAAAATCTGGCACAACCATTCTGAAAATATCGAAAATTCCACTTCACTAAACCGATTCTGAAACGGATGGATACCTGAAAATCTAAGAAGTCGATAGCAATGCAATTTTGCAGAAGAGTAAAACTGCATTGCTATCAACTTCTTAATTTTTAGTGAAGTGTGGGAAAAAAGTGTTACCAGTGTGTAAATATGTTGGTCAAAAATTCATAATTGTGAATATAGATATTTCATAATTTTAAAATGTAGACACAATAATTTTAATTATAAAAATATTCATAATTTAGTTCTAAATAGCCTTGTATTTCCACGTGTATACCACGTGGAAGAATTTCCTTATCCTCATTCTTCGAACTTTGCAGGACGAGACATTCGAAATTTTCAAATGAATGTATATAAAAATTGTAATTGTTTGAGATCTCTCTCTTAAATTTCTTAAACACTTTCAGAAGTGTGTAAGTTTTATGATTTAGAATGTTGCAATACGAGTACATAGCCCTTGTGTGCTGTAAACTGTAATTTGCTGTTTCTAGATAATTTTAGCACTTTACTGCATTAAAGTTTTTTTTTTTTTTTTAATTACATTAAAATAATATTCGAATAGTAAATAATATCTTACATTGCAATAAAATGCATTTCCTTCTATTAATGCAATAATAATACATTTATTTATAAATTTCACTGATATAATTTCTAGGGATATTATATCAGAAACACCAGTCGTTCAAAGAAATTTTATAGCATTAAAAGTACGAACCTCAGGCCGTACTAGAGATCACTGCTCACAGACCTTACTGGGACCATGCCCTAATAACGGACAAAACGATCTCGCACAACACAGCAGACATAACCCTGATAGACATAGCGGCGCTGAACACCAGGAAGTTAAAGAAATGTGGCATATGGAACAAGGATTGACCATCCCGATCACTGTGTAGGCCACTTAAAAACCCTGTAACAAGGAGAACCCAGCAGCTATTGGCCTCCCAGAGAACACCTACGTGCAACTCCAGAAAGCTGCGATCCTGAACGCTTGTAGGGCAGTAATAACAATAATAATAGTAACCAGACAACCTGTTTTTTGTCCAGTGACGGGCACTTGATACCAATACCCGTCACTGGACAAAAAAATATATAAAGGAGAAAACGTTTAAATAATAATAGTTGTTATTATTATTCGGCCATGTTTTGCAAAAAGCCGATAAAAGTTCCTTCCATCGAGATAGGAATCGATGGGTTGTTATAGGGTTTTTAGGCGCATCAGCAGCTTAGGCCATATTTATTATGTCCAGTCGATTTTTCTTTTCGGACGAAAAACTTGAATTTCCGGTAGCAAAAACAGTGCTATTCTCGCCTTATTTATGGGATTCAAACTCAGGTCTTTTCCATTCGGTGTGGGGAGGACGGTGATTACACCAAGTTTTCTACTCACGAGGGCTTTCCGTAGCCCTCGTGGGTGGAAAACTAAATCGTAACCACTGTGCTAACCGCGAAGGGCATGTGACAGTAAGTCTCAGTATTCTTGAGAAAAAAGTAAGTTATGCTCGTTATAGTTGTGTCAGTTATGAGAACATTATCGAGAATGTCGCAGTATAGTTCCTTCTGCAAGATACAAACCCCCATTGTTCCATCACGATATTACGAAATACACTATTGGACAATAGCTACATGTGCTTCTTAGTTGCAGATGCAACCCTGTTCAAAAAATACTCCTGGGAATTTTTCCACCCCGTGTAGGGCAGTGGTACCAAGGGCATGGGGTTGTTGGTTGTGTCCGGTTACTATTACTACTGTTGTTTGAGGAACAGCAGTAATTCTCGTCTGTTCCTGGGAGGCCTATTGCTGTTAGGTTCTTATTGAGGCTCTTTGGCACTATCTCAGTGGTTTACACGGTGATCGGGATGGTCATTATTTGTTCCATATGCCACATCTCTTTGACTTCCTGTATTAAGTCTCTGTACTTCTTGATTTGATCTGTTCTTCGTAGGTTTTCTGGAGGTTTCTAGTGTCTGGCGCCGCTATGTCGATCAGGTAGGTAGCCACTTTCTTTTTGGCGATACTCAATGAATGAAGCAATGGAACCTAAGATGGGTTCCAATGCTTCTGACGCCTTTGCAGAAGCAATGTCGAATGCCAATGTTCTCGCTAACTGTTGTAATTGTGCTACTGCAGCACCCACTCTATTCTCCTGCCCTAGCACCGCCAGACTTCTTTTTGTTTCGAGAAATGAAGAAACCATTGCATGGATGCCGCTTTCATTCGTCTTAGGAAGTCATCAATGAAGTGCGGACTTTTAGATCAAAGCATTAAACAACGGATCCATAGATGGGAGAAATGTGTTACTATACATGGAGAGTACATAGAAAAGGATTAAAGTTCCTGTGGAGTTTCACCTTTCTAGGGATATTATTTCTAAATAAGGGTACGAAATTTTTGATACCCCTCGTGTATGTATCGAAGGGGTATCAAAAATTCTTTTTTAGTAGAATAAATTTGTCTTTTCTGGTGACTGAAAAAACAGGAGCTGTGCGATGAAGAAATATGACTACTGCCATTTTTACCTGAGACCGATAACTGAACATCAATTTAAAAAGAATAGGAAACTAGAAAATTTTCGCCCTGCTATTAACGGGAAGCGAACTAAGATTTTCCAAATGGTTGGTTTTTGTTAAAATTCGTCTTACGCTTCGAGAATATTTCCAAATGCTCTTGCTTTAAGTTTTTGCACCGCTAATTATTTGTTTAAATATTTTGCTGACATGGTAGAAATTAAACTAACGTCCATAATTGTGCATTTCATTCTGTCAACTTTTTATAAAAATTGATGATGTTTGCTATTGTGCATTACAGAGAATAGTGTTCTTTACCTTTTTCTCCTAAGGCACCGTTGTAACTCTGACGGTGTCGTTATACATCCGTTCTTTAAAACTGGCATAACATATTTACGGAAGTGGATACCCTTCAGCTGGGTTTCTTTTACCCGCACTAGTTTCACCTTGGGTATGAGTCATGGCCCAGCTTAAATAAGCTAGCAGTTTCTGTTTACGTATACCACACAAAAAAAAATTTAAGTTTTAAGCTGTGAATGGTCATTCAAAAAACGTGTTTTTTTTTGTTAATATAACGGAAGAATCGGCCGTGTGATATTTATACAGGTGTTTCTAAATTATACCTGCTAAATTATTGGCCAAAACATTATAACCAGCGAGTCGTTATGCAAATCGAAGCAGGTGAACTACGGCGCGTGCGGGGACACGGTATAAAAAACACCTGATACTGAGCTGTGTTACTCTTGTTCTTCAGATGGGAAAGGCAGCGGATTTAAGCCATTTTGACAAAGGCCAAATTGTAATGGCCAGACAACTGGTATTTGGGGGGGAGGGGGTCTAGCGGCTCCTGGTATTTCTCCCATCTTCGCGGTGTTCTCTGTATCGAGTGACAGTACCCTGTCAAGCCAGCGATTTAAAGTGTGTGAATCGTGTATAGTGTAGTCTGTTGTGCCCATTGTTCATCTGGTTTATTGGCCATCGGGCCCCTGATGGGACCCGACGTTGTCAGAGCATATCTGAAACGCACGGCTGGTGGGATGCTCATGGTAAGCCGTGGTTAGTACCTACCGAAAGTGGTCCGAGGAGGGGAAACCCACGAACCGCCGGCGAGGTGTTGGACGACCACGGCTCATCGATGCTCGAGGTCAGCGAAGGCCATGTAGCATTCGGCTCTCCCGGACAGTACGTGGCGACTGTGGCGCAACTCGCCGGTAATTGGAATGGTGGTGACGGGAGTAATGTGTCACAACACACAGTACATCGAATCCTGCTGTAAATGGGGCTGCGTAGCCGCAGGCCGCTCAGAGTGCCCATGCTAACCACAGTTCGCCTGCGACAGCGCCTAAAATGGGCACGCGAGCATCGAAACTGGACCTTGCATGACTGGAAGAAGGTCGTCTGGTCGGAAGAATGACGTTTCCTGTTGCACCATGTGGACGGCCGCGTACACGTGTGTTGTTTACCTGGGAAAGTGATGGCTCCACACCGTGTGACGAACACAAGCTAGTGGCGGCGGTGCTCTGCTTAGTCCAGTCATCCATTTTCTGGGCACACTGATGTATACCACCTACCTAAAATCATTGCTGACCAGGTACACCCTTTCATGGCAACGGTCTTTCCCTCTGACGGTGCCGTCTTTCAGCAGAATAATGCGCAATGCCACGCTGCCCGGATTGTTCGAGGAACATGAGGTTCGTGGAACATGAGGAAGGCTATCAGGTATTGCCCTGGCCTCCAAATTCCCCAGACGTCAATCCCATCGAGCATATGTGGTTTGCGTTTGAACAGCAGCTCCGATTTCCGGCGTCTCAACCACGGACCTTACAGGAGTTGAAGGATCTGCTGGGTACGTGTTGGTACCAGATACCACAAGACATATTGTAGCGTCCATGCCGCGCCGGGTACGAGCTGTTTTGGCTGCATGTGGAGTACCAACTTCATATTAGGTAGGTGGTCATAATATTTTGGCTCATAGGTGTATATTTGTAACTGCTTCCTTTAACGTCTCTAAAAAATATGAGCAAAAAGGCTTTTAATAGGTATTCCCGATGTACATGGAAGAGTGAATGTAATTTGCTCTCCTTAATGCAGCTTTAAGTGCCTTTTCAACATGTTCAGCAGTCACAAAAGCTGTTGTAAGTGGCGGCCCGAACTCAGAGACACGACCTGAGGAAAGCCAGCGGGTGGTTGATTGTCGGAATAATCTTCCATCTATTATTGTGGAAGTGGGCAGTTTGAATAAATTCACCGAAGAATTAGATAAATGGAGGGGATGTGATGTACAGGTGATTTGGGAGGGTTTTTTACTTTTTTGGCTGATGCTTTATAAGTTTGCTTTCTTGCATCATATGCCAGTATTACTAATATTAACAAAGTTCAGAAATATTCTTGGAATTATAGTTTCCCTGATTATGGAGATCGTGGCTTTCTTCACGTACAGAGGTTGTTTGTACACCAAGGTCTTAAGATGTCCCCAGAAAAAAATAAATCCATTGGATTCAGGTCAAGTGACCACCTTTCCCAGTCCATATCTCTTGATGCGTCATGGTTGCACGCTACCACGATGAAATGGGCAGGGACACTATACTGTTGGAACCACATGTTCCGTTCAGTAGCGAATTTTTTAAAAAACATTTTCGTTCATTACTTTTCAAACACATTAAAAGGGCTCTAATTCGGAAAGGAAAAATTTCGATACGTTTATGTATGGACTTTATTATCTTTTTTTTGGTTCATAGAACTGCCGCTGTAATTTTGTGCGTGTAATTTAGAAATGCCTTATGTATTAATGTCACAGCTATAATTAATGGACCACTTAGATTATTTCCAACGTTGGTGTACCGTTATCATCTTTAATACAGCACAATAGATTAATTTTAATTATTATCGCTAGCCAGAAATTCCTAAGGAATTATTTAACTACTACTACTCGGATCCAAGAGCCAGAACTAACACGCGTTCTCTTTAAACCATAATATTCCAGCAATTTCACTTCGTTTATCAAGCCATCTTACTCTGTGTGCTATTTTATCTCAGTTCGCATACAGCATAGCGCTTCTATTTCTAGCTGACAATAGCTGAGCGTGACTAGTTTCCCGTATCACCATAGTGACTGCTCCAGAGGCAATGAAATCGCTTTTCTGGAAACCAGGAAGTCCTAGAAATGACTTCTTTACACGCCAACGCGAAACCTTGTTTTACAAACGTGTCGTTCGTTCGTAATTACATAAAATGTTGAGTTTTACATGCCTTCTCGAGTTTAATCAATCATGAAAGTGAAACAGCACCTCTTTAAATAGGCTCTTGATAAATTAATTACAAAGAATAAAAGTTGTTAATCATTACAATGACAGTTGTGTTGTCGTCGTAAATTAATCAATTAGCATACTAAGTGTGGGCAAAAATGTAATAAATAAATAAAATTGATGAAAATGAAGAAGCTGGACAGTGCACTATTTGCATGAATGAATTCCAAGCGTTACAGGCCTTGTAGAAATTTTACACGTGCTAATATTGCAAATCAAAGCTTCACTTAATTGTTGAATCAGTATTTCGTGGAATTTGCTTTCATGTTTTTTTTTTCCCTTTTTTCCTACTCTTCCCAAAATTTAACTTATTAAATTCGTTAAATGTAGTTTTTTTCTCATTACAGGCGAGAGATCCAGGTCTCCAGTAGATATAGCAAGCACTAGTCTTCAGATATTAACCAAGATGGCTACAAATTCCGAGTGCCTGTTAGCAATATTGAGTGGTTTGCAAAGGCGACTAACTGCCATCATCGAAGTTTCAGATCAAGTAGACGGAGAGGCGTTACACAGGCCAGTAGCAGCCTTATTGAATCAACTCCTCATGGTTAGTGAAAGAAGTGATTTCTATGTGAAAAATACTGCATTTCTTTTGAACTATTTTGAAACAAAATGTTTAACATAAAATAGAATAACGTAAAATAATTTAATAGAAGCTAGCAGGAAGCAGTCCCGTACTGAATTACGGGACTATATCAGCCGTCGCTGTAAAATGAATCGTACTTCTAAAAGCTGCCAATGAAAAGCACAAAACCTGATATGTCTATTCATCTCTTCATTCTCATAAGTAATGCTGAAATTTCAGGTTTTAAAATATTTGAAAGATAGACATCTCTGACTTTGATTCTCCCTACGGCCATCAATAACCCTCTGGGGAAAGTTACTCTTTCCCCAGAGGGTTCTTCCATAAGGTTGCAGCTAGTTCGCTGCTTATCGCATGCTTGTTTTCACTTATTGTTACGAAACAACACAAAGGCGTTCAGGTGTGGCTTTCGGCTGAAAATGGCTGGTTCACTAAATTATGATCCTCGAACCACTATTTAACTGACCGTGCTTGGTAACATGGAGCGTTACCATGCTTATACAAATATCCCTCCTTTTCCCAGAAGTTGTTACAACGGAGGCAAAATGAGATTATCTAGAATGGTTTCATCAATGAAAACTAATGGAATAAAGTCCACACCACCCAGCAAACCCCATCTGACATCACGCTACCACAACCGAACTTCATTGCTGGAAAATTACAATCTGGGTAAAACAGTTCTTTGGTACGCCACGCGAAGGTTCGTCCACCTGAAGCCTCGACTATTGCAATGCAATTCATTGCTCCACATCACGTTATGCTATAATGCCCCATGCTTTTGTTCTCTGCACCAGTGTAGGTAGTAACTACTTCACAGAATAGTAATCCATTCAGTAAAGTAGTTTTCTGATGAGTATTGGTAATAGAACTATCGCTATCGTGTAAGTTAGTTGTCTTGAGTCAGATCAGTAAGGGTGCCTTTCCATTCCTTCTCATTATCCGTTTCAAACTCTATATGCCTTGAGAGA
The DNA here is from genome assembly GCF_048544385.1 of Mastigoproctus giganteus. Lineage (NCBI taxonomy): Eukaryota > Metazoa > Arthropoda > Arachnida > Uropygi > Thelyphonidae > Mastigoproctus > Mastigoproctus giganteus. The sequence continues at coordinate 141,694,667 of NC_143576.1, forward strand.
TATTCCTAATTGTTATATACATGTCTTGGCATGAACCGTCGTGTTATCTTTTGTCTTCCATCGGCATACGATGTTACCGGTAACATATTTTCAGTGTCCCTCTCTTAATTTAATGAATAGATATCTCAGCAATGTAGCAGAGTACAATAACACCTCTTGTGAAAGGATCTACGTCCATTGCTCATCTCATTTTCCTTACTTTCAACTGGCACTGCTAGTTGAAAGTAAGTGTCAATGAAGTGGAATCGTGGTTTTCCACCCGGTCTTCCCAACACCGGGTGGAAAAGACCAGAGTTCGAATCCTCTCAAAATCCTGATGTGCCTAAAACCCTACAACAATCAACCTAACTGTCATGTGAAGTTAACTATTGCTTCTGCGCAGTGATTTGTCACAATGCGTGTTGGACGATGGAGTTGTATGTTTTACATAAAATTATAATTGTAATATCCAAGAAAAAAATGTCACGAGGTCTTTCGGAAAAATTCGTACAAATTCTAACATTAATTTTCAAAATACGAGGGGTGATCATTTAAATCGCTGACTGGTGCAAGATCTTATCTGAATCTTCTGTGTATTTCTTCTTCTCGAAGTACACTCTCTAAACTTTACACACTTTCGCCACCGTCGTACCCACGCATTAAATGCTTCTTGCAACCCGTTTTTCGAAAGACTGTGAAGTGCTTTGGTTGTGGCTCTGCGATTATCGTTGTGTCGGACACGAAACGCTTGCCTTTCAGAGCTTTCTGCCAAAATGGAAACAGGAAGAAATCACGCGGGGCTAAATCCGATGAATAAGGGGATGTAGCGGAACCTCGGCACCTACTGTAGTGGTCACTGCCTACACATTAGCCGTATGGGACCTGACATTGTCTTTGTGGAGAATGCCACTTCACAACGGAAAGTTCGGTCACACCAGAATATGGCCACCCTACCAAGACACTCATTAGCATACGCTTCATTCATCTCTTTAACTGTTTCCAATGCATTTAAGCCCCGTCTGATACGATAATGAATCACATATCGCTGTTCAGTCTATATGTCCGACATCATACTTGCTTGAAAATGATCGTCAGTGACACGCGGCTAAAAAAACTGTCTTCACGCAACAAATACTCCAGAGTCTGCTCGGTAGCGATCAGGGAGAGCGCCTCTAGCAGCAGTTATGGAAAGTTGGCCCGGTAAACAAAATCTAGCACCAGTCTGCGAATTAAATGATCACTCGTACTTCTTAAATAAAAAATATGAAGGGAATTTTGAATTTAAAAACTGAATAAAACATGCTACAGTCTCGTCTTTTCAAATTGCTTGCTTAGTTTGAAAACTGCAGAAAATATAACTAACATTTTTCAAGACCAATAGAGTTTTGAAAGAATGTTGCCACAACTGATTCTTTTCCACCCTCTTTCTTATTCAATTGCGAAATAGTGCTTATATAAAACACATATTTTTAATACGATTAAATTTTAATTATCACTCTTATGACCCGCATCTTTGAATTGGTAAACGATTAGTTTCTTTTCTATGTCACATCCTATTAATATTGGGTGACTAATTCTAATATTGGAAAAGCGTGTGCCCTGGATTCAAACAGTGCTTTTAGACCGGTTTCGTTACACAACCCTGCATCTCCTAAGCTCTTCCCTGAAAACCTGTGAGGAGTCATAAACAAGCAACTGCCGTCTGCAGTTCCTTCGTCTACGGCCGAAACAAATCCTAGATTTTACCAAATTGATAGCGATTAGTATATCCACCATACTATCATATAGTATAAGATTAAATTTTAGGCGATATGCATTAAATTTGCTGATAATATGAGATATGATTGATCTACACTGTTTGTATGTTGTTCTTGTCTAATGGATTTGATTTTATATTTTACAGACTGCTGTTGAGGAATACTGCAGGGATCACGAAAAGACAACGAAAAGTAAAGAAAATCTAAGCCTTTATCTGTGCCACCTGCTCCAGATATCTGTTGGCTTCCTTAGGGGTGGCCAGTCGCTGCAGTACACAGGACTACTAATTATTAATAAAGTTATTGATGTGTGCATCGTATACGGAGTAGGTCTGTATCAAGTGAACACTAGTAGTAGAGAACATACGTTCTCCCAAAAGGCTTCTCACTCTTCTAGTTTCAAGGAGAACCACAATCAAATTCCAATTCACTTAGCAACTTGTGTACATTTGTTACCTTGGAGGACTAAACCTTCCCCATCAGACCAATATACTGACAGCGAATCATGTGGTCGAGACAATACAGCAGGCAGTAATAAATGGTGGACCATTAACTGGAAGATGGGACAAAAAGAACAAGTTCCGGGATTCAGTGGCCGAAATTCTCAAAAGACAACAGAAAAGCAAAGTGTATTAAGTATACTAACTGATGAGGGAGTAGAATTAATTCTGAATGTGCTCAATAATGCAATCACGTTGCATAAACGCGTCATTGGTACGCGGCAGCACTGCACACCAGGACACAGGTAAGTATCATGAAGTAATACAGCATATTTTGTCATTACTGTTAAAGAACCGATGTAGTAAATGAACAAAATTAGGCAATATTTATATGATCTCATTATTAGTTTACACTCAGCGTCCAATTTGGAGTAAACCTACGCAATAGTAAATGGATCCCCCTCTAGCCCTCAGAATAGCCCTAATTCGTTGTGTCATGGACTCAACGGGGTGTGCTAGGAGGAGCAACGGGGTGTGCTAGTCCACGTTGACTCAATTTCTTCCCCCAGTTTTTATAAATTTGATGGTTGTAGGTCTCTGTTCCGAAGAGCTTTCTCACCCCAGAGGGTATTCAATTGGATTGAGATATAGAAGCTGGGTAGGCCATCTCATAAGGCTGAATTCTGATGTTCCTGGAACGGGTTCTGTACATCCATATAGCTGTACAGTTCCGCGGATGGATACACCGCAGCTATGATAGGATGCGCCTGGCCGGAAATAATTTTTAGATAACCCACAGCATCCGGATGCTGCTCTGCTAGTATCAGGTTCCCAGTGTGCACCACAAAATCACTCCCAAACTGTATTGTTGACACCTAGCAGGATGGATGCATGGACACATATAACATCAAGGACCGCAATTCGTCAGACCAGGCAGTGTTTTCAGAAACAGTGTACACTCTACAGCCTAATGTAATCGAACCTTCATGTTTTTCGACACGCGCCAAACAAAACATGAACTGTTGTCCGCATGTAATAATTATTCGACTCCTAATGGACGGATTTTAATTAAATTTATATTTTGTTCTTTTAAAAAGACTTGTTCAGCCATTTCAAATTTCATTAAAATGGGAGAAATAAAAATCCAGGAATTATTATTTTTATTTCCCTGCAGATCATATGGGCTATCCATATACCGTATATCGTAGCTGAAGTGCTGGATATTATGTTTGTTTCCGTGCGCTGACTGGAAGACTGAATGGGAAAATCGAGAATGCGTAGAAAGGATGTTCGCGGTTTGTGCATAAAAGTTGTATTTTCAGGAGCTAATTTCTTCTTTAACTGTTTACTAAATATATAAATCACAGCAGAAACGTTAAATTCACGTTATGCTTCAATGGTATTAAAATCTATAAAGAAATGAGCAAACTGCATTACGAAAGCGTTGATAGCATATTATTCGACTAATTTATTAAATCACAATGCGTAATACATTTCACGCACTGTGATTACAAAGTGGGGAGTGAATGTTATTACTTTGTAAGGTATTTGCAGGGAAGTGAAAAAAGCAATTACTTTTATTTGTTAATCAATTAATAATTCATTGATATCAAGATTATTACTTTTCATTTCTGTTAATCACATAAAAATAAAAATCGAACTGTCCTGAAATGTAACGCACCGCCTATATTAACTAACTTGTTTGCTGATAGCAATGGAACCCGGCTCAGTCGTCGGCTGCGATACCCTATTGGTGATAAGATACCACGAGTTGTACGTTCGGAATTTATTTTATTTTATTTATTTATTTATTTATTTATTTATTGTTACCATTGTTGTACAGAGTCGTTAATTGACTGACTGTAGCCTTTGTGTTATTCTATGCAAATGAAGTGATGATATTCGCCATTGGCCTCTCTCATCAATGAGTCACAGGATCGCTGTTGGACGGGTGTTACTCGACTTGCCTTAGTAAGCAATACATCTGGAGCTGTCTAAGATGCCATGTTGGAAAGACTTAACGCTAATCCTGCGCCCACGATCGTCGTGCTTATTCTTCCCTTAAGTTGCACAGCTTCCCGACATATCTGCTCATCCGTTATATGTTTAAAGTACAATACCAAGGTATGTTTCACAACAAATATCAAGCTTCAATTCACAATACTCAGGCACTACACATCTTGACTGCAGTTTCATGGTGATACATACAGTTCAAGTATCACAGTAACATACCTCCCATGTCTGTTCATTTCATACTTCATGATATCATTATATCTACATAACAAAAGTTATCATAATATCGCTGCTTGTCCTTGGACCACTAACTCTCGAACTTGGAATAATTAATGCCATTCTGGAACAATCCACCTGTTCCTGCACTGTGGCGGCAGTATGGGAAGGACGGTTTTCTGTTTAAGCATGGTAATGCACTATGACATATTGCGCTCTAGTGATTTTGTTTGAAGGTAATGCGTGAAAATTCTCCATTTCTCTATCCAATGCTTCGATCCTAACTCCTTCGAGCGTTTAGGAACTGAAATGATTGTTGTAGGATTTTAGGCGAATCAGCAACTTATGCCATATTGCGCCGTATATAATACATCTGTAAATTGCATGTGTTCTGTGGTCAGTTTGCTGTTTTGCTGGACGAATATTGAAAAACCCGAGTTTGTGGGTAAATAAACCATGCTGCACTCATCTGCGAATATATATATAGATAACTGAGCCACATATGCACAAAGACCCATAAAAATTCCTCATTGATGGGATTCAAATTCAGGTTTTTCACCCGATGTGGGATGGACGGTAATTATATTCGAACCGTGCCATTTACAACTGAAATGTTTTTAAACGTTATCGATTATTGGTCTGGATGCATGGTTTGTATATTATTGATTATTATACATTCATATTGGATTCCTATTTTGTGTAGTATTTCTGCATACAGGTAAACTAGTGTTTTTAATCCATACCGTAATGCATGCATTATTCCAACTCATAAATAAACAAATTTTATAATTATTAGTTGGAATAATGCATTCATTGCGGTATGGACGAAATCTCCAACCAACTGAAGCGATAATTGCAGGCGTGTTGGTGATGGTATGGCTTCTGGCCATACCAACACACCTGCAATCATTGCTTCTGTTGAAGGACGGACAAATTTAAATACCGCTGCCGTGTTATCAAAATTTGGTTCGGAGTCTGTCGACGAATACACTGTATGTAATTAGCGCAAAAGATGGGCCGACATATTACTAAATATTTTATCAGTAAAAGGCTCTTTGAAATGTGGGGGTGTCAGTTATTTTTCAGCAACATAGCAAGTATTATATATTTATATATAACTTAAATATAAACAAATAAATGGTTCGTAAATAAGATTTTCAGAAAAATCTTATTTGTGAACAAGTTATAAGATTTTTCTGAAAACTTACTCTACCCTTGGAATTTTTCTTTCCACGTTTAAAGGACAAAGGATTCTTTTATATCTTTAGCAGAATTCATTTATTTACTTTTCTGTTGCAATAAGTCCTAACGTTAGATGGAATTAAAGATGTCTATCCATCTCTTGTCTAATGTAAAACTACAACTCAGTTGAGTCGCTTTTTGCACTTGTCTCATTTACGAAATACAGCGTCTATCAGTCATTGGTCTAGTAGCTTTCTCAGGAATATAGACTTAATCGCTGTCTTTATTTTTCTCCGTACTGTATTTTCATTTTGGTTTAATACAGTTGAAGTGCTACATCACACTTCACATATTTCATATACTCTTAGTCTAGTCACTAGCCGCCAAACTTAATTTAATTTGCTTTATTTTAAGTCCTATCAAGATGGTCTGCTCCAATGTACTGAAACCTCTATGCATCCGCCCATCCAGAAGTTAAGTATATCCAATTAAAATATAAAATTATAAACAATAGATTAATAGAATTTTTAATGTGATGTCATCAATATGTTAAGTACATTTAGTGGAAGGCTGTAAATATTAAAATAGGTTATTTAACCAAAATCTGGAGTTTTCTTTCCTTTCTACAATGTCACAGCAAAATGCGGCCATTAAAAAGGTTACGCAGCACTTTCTCAATAAACAACGATTTAATAGTATTTGTTTTATTTTATGAGTTATATTAACATTAGATTACAATTAGTAACAGTTTAAAAGTATTAATATTAATAGAGATATTAATTTATATTAGATTACTGCTAACACCATTATTATAATTTTATTCTTATTTCATGATCTGGCATTATTAAGCGCTAGAGGGCGCTTAGCAAGCAGCTCATTCGGTGACCTTTCGAAATCAGTTTATTTCTTTCTAGGCGTTGGGTAAGTGAAAACGTAGTTTTGTAAGCTTTCATTTAATCCTAGTTTTATATCTGGTGTATACCGTCGGGCTTTGCGTTCCAGTTTACTGTAGTCATTATTATTATGAAGTTCCTGTTCGTATACTCCCCACTACTTTATGCAGCTTAAATCTGGATACTACGATCAAAAATCATATCTGGGCAGCGGAATATTGGCTCCTCAAATGGTTAACCTTCAAGCATAGGTTGTCACCTCATGTCCATATGACTGAAATGGCCCAGGCCTTGAGAATCCCCATGCTGCTCTCTCTTATTGAAAAAAAAAAGACTGGTATTCACGGTAAAGATTCTGACCGATCTTATCACATCTTCATTCTGCGATCTCTGTGGCTGGAGGATTCCACCTGCCCAGCTCAGAGCCACCCCGACAATTTTCCCTCTTCACTCACTGATAAGTGGAGGTGTGAACCTCCACTTATCAGATCGTTTCCTACCCTACCAAATGCTCGGACGAATCCAGGACATCGATGCCGACCTTCAGAAATTTGCTGTCAACCGACGATATAGATGTGGGATACTTGGCCACACACACCCCATAGACCGCGACCGACCAGGTGCTCTGCCTGGACACCCTTGTGAATTAAGT